>NW_003526942.1:0-15168 GCF_000181795.1 Trichinella spiralis | reverse complement strand
TGGCTTTTATCGGTTCTTTGAGATACGAACTCAAATAAGCTTTGAGATATTTATCATTATTATTTATTCCCATCATTCGGAAACACGTCTCAAACCTTCGACACGGAAAATAGCACAAGCTAATGATAAGCACTGAGGAGTGAAATAATTGAAAAATGGAATTCACGGTCTTGTTCTTTTCAAATTAAATATCTTTATTATCTAATTGCATTATTCTACAAAAGTATAGAAGTAACAAATGAACAGCCTGAAGAAGAGATAACTGAACAAAGCGATGTTAAATAAACGTGTTTATCTAAGTCATTTTCAGTTTTCATAATTTGACATGTAATGACTCTTTACGATGGTAACAGAGCTAGTCTTGTTCACTAGCTTGACAGTGAAGAAAGTTGTACAGCGATTATCATGAGTCAAGTCAACATTCAGCACGAAGGATTTTCTGAAATTTCACTAGACAACCAACATGTGCTGCAGTTGAATTTCCCCTAAGCTGGCAAAAGCATTTTCAGTTCAATCTGTGCATTAGCTACGTTACATCTGAGAAAATTTTCACAGATCATCCATATAATGTGAAGTCAGTGCATACTGCACCACAAGCTTCATAACATTACACGCTACGCTACAGTAGCTGGTATTTCAGTATTTCTGAGCACTATGATGCCATTTAAATGAACAAGCCACAAATTCATGCCACGATAAATGGTGGTCTGGAATTTTTACAGTGCTGCAAATGCTTTCTCAAATGAACTCATTATCTGACCAAGGCAGTGAACTCCATGATATTGCGCAATTATTGTTCACTCTCAACAATGGGAATGAAAGTTTTGGCAGCACATGAAAGATCAATTAATTTATGCTCCTTGGCTGCTGACCAGGGTAATTAACTGTGATCATAATTTGGCAGAGCATATGCAGTGCTAGAGCAAGATAATGGATACACCCATAATGGAGTGAACTTGAGATGACAAATAACTTTCTTTGCTTTCAGTTTTGTTTGGTAAAATGATTTCGAAATCTAACATATCCTTTTTGATCTGGAATGTTGAACCATCGTAATACAAGAATTGCAACTTTAATTTTTAATCAACCCAGTAGTCGGTTTTACTTTAGATATTGAAAAACAAATTTAATCAGTTTACACAAAATGTATAATTACCGATGCTTATTTTAAACAGAATTCCAAATTTTATTTTTTATTTAAATAAAACATAAGAAGAAAAACAATAACTCTTGTGAACAGGAGCGAAAGAAAGATTGGAAAGATTAAACTCTTTTGCAAACCAGGAATATTTTCAGAGAACAGGGAGGCAAAATCAGAAAAGTATTTCGATGCTAACATTCAGCAATCACCACTCCTAGTTTTAGCTGAAAACTGCAGCTGTAGACAATTTATCAATTTTACGTTTTCCCTTTGTACTTGAATAGCCTTCAACTAGCCTTCATCAGAACAATATCTGTCAAACAGAAAAAAACCTTAGGCGTAAATCTTATTTAATTGTTAGCTAAGAAGGTAATTTATATGATGATGAAAGCAACTGACATTTATTTTGAACAGTATTTATGCACTCGTATGGATAAATAAAAGTGAAACACTTCGAAAGCAGAAAAAAAGTAATGAACAGCACCAACGAAGCACAGAAGCGCTTGAAGCTGCTTCAAATTCACTTTGCAGTGGACATCGCATTGTTTGATGTCAGCATATGTGCGCCATTTGTCTGTGATTAATAATCTTCTGTCAACATCAACAAAAGGCATTGGTGCCACAAGAAAGATCAATCAAAGTTGATCTTCAGTTGTAGATAAAATGAAAAATGAAAACTAAATGTTGTTGCAAAATGGTTATATAAAATCATATTTAAAATTCGCCAAATCTTTTATTTTTCTTTTGGTCTTGTGTCAGAGTTCAGTGCTTTGCGTATGCGTGTTATTAGCTGATGAGCAAAACAACTGTTAGTGCACATTCTATGGAACACAGTATTTGTTGGCCTCTTGTAATGTGTAATTACAAGAAACCGATGAACCAAATATCAGACATCATCATCCGAAATTTGCCTGCTGAAATTGTGATGGATACGGCTTTCTGGACTGGACGGCAATGAACAGAAAATGGACGCGGAAATGGATTCCATTATTACTAATACTGGAGTAAGCGAAAAGTACACTATGAAGCAGGAAGTAAAATCCTGCTGGGCATAAAGCTTGACGCAGCTAACTCAGCTAAACAAATCAACCGGAACGGTGCATAAGCTATTAAAAAGAAAATTCAACACTGCGAATGCTATTTTATAATGTGAACAATGAAATGTAAAACTGAAGAATCATTAGTGTTATTAACTAAGATAACCACATATTTAAAGCCATATTCAAATATTGCAAGACATCTTGTTAAATGCTCCTCTTAACAACATACGCAAACAATATGCAAATATAAAGAAGTTAAACATTAGTTTTAATTATATTAACTTTGTTATTGTTATAATTCCTTTAACGCAATAAAAGATAGCGAACACCATATCTTAAAAAGCAGTGTCTTAAAAAATAGTAAATGCTTCTTTATGTGCATATAAGGCAATTTAATGGTAATGCACCCATATTTGGAAAAGGCTTGATAAACAACAATTACCCAATCCTTCATCAAAGCTTAATAGCTAGTCAAATGGCAAAGTTATTCACCCAATCACTTATCATAAAGATTAGCTAATAAAGTAGTAGAAACCATTAGCCAATTACCGATGAATCGCGTGCAACCCATCATCTCACAGCCAATCACAAAAAAGGGAACGAAGTATGGGGGAAATAGCACGCGGATGAGTTCAGGATAGCCTTTTCTTTTTCGAGCTACTCCCGGCTCGTGGCAATAAAAAATGGAGTAGACTCGCAGGGCAAGCCTACTACACTTGATTATTGATAATTAGGGTTTGCAGTTAACTGTCTTCTTTTGCGCTAAATCAGAATTTTTACAAAATCTCGCTTCGTATCTGAGAATCGTGAGGACATTTTATTGAATATACAATCAAACAACAGGTAAATACGAGCGAACTGATACAACGACTTCTCTCATCAACGAACTAAAACCCAAGTAAATAATTTACTATCGTCCTCTGATTCAATAATAATAACAATATCGATTTTTTAGCCTCAAAAACAACAGCAGCTGTGGCGATAAATCAATCACAAGATAAAAGCATTTTATAAATAAAGATTACATTTTGTTCTAGAATAAACGTGAAAATGTCGTAGAAAGGAGTAGATAACTATGACGCTACGGCGAAGCGCTGTTAATAATATTTCAGAATCATTATTTATTCTTGGTCTTGCATGTCATTTATTACTGTAGGTACAGTTACCGGAAATAAATATGCTATCTACTCTATTATTGTGAGCCGAGAGTGATTGTAAGTGGAAGATCGAGAATAGAGCTGATGAAAAATATTATGTAGTTTATTTCAAAGACCATCCTAGTGGTCTTCTGCCGCAAGAAATTATCTGGAACTAAAACATTGTTGCCACATTGTATGCTACTGGATGGTTATATTCAACGAGAAATGTTGAATTTCTTTGTAACGTGAAATGAAATGAAATAAATACATCTTCTACTTTGCACTGATCACCCGTGAATGATGTGAAGCGAATGAAGAATAATGGTGCCAATGAATGCGACTACGAATCATTTATACAGGTCTTGCGAGTCTTCCATCGTTTTGCATGAACTCAACGGAAGCTTAAAGACTGCTTCGAAATTGCCATTCAGTGAAAGACTATTTATAAAGATATGTTGAAAATTCTCGTGATAGAAAATAAGTAGACTGTCTACTCTACACTGGTTTCGTGTGAGTTGTCTATCGTAAGCGGATAGTGGATAATAGCGCTTATGAATCTCGTTCTGTCATCCGTTTCAAAGATCTTGGCAGTCTCTCATAGTCGGCAAGAAGTGAAAAGGAACTTCGACAGTTTCTCTACTTTGTTATCCTGTTTAATGGAGTGTTCTGCGAAACGGCTGTGGAATTCGTTCAGAAGGAAATATGGATGAGGCGAAAGGAAGACCATAAACGGACCGAAATGTTTTCCTTTATATTGGGCAGCGTTCATTCGGCTTCTGTATGCCAAACTGAACGTGAAACGGACTTCATTTATTGTTGAACTACTTCTCATTTATTCATAATCTTATTTCATGTACTTCTTGGTTATTATTGTAAGAATTTTATTATATGTTGTATTTATTTTTGATTATGATTGATCAGAAATCAGAAAGCTGATTCTCACGGTATCGAAATAAATTTTTGTATGCCCTGTACATATTGTAATATTGTTCAATTTGTTCGTTGTTGCGAAGGAAAACATTATAATTTATATGTTTCCCTATTGCGTTAGCTAGCTGGAAGGTTGTTATGTGAAAAATATTGTTTGCTGATCAACTTAAATGTGAAGAAATACAATTAGAAAAGTAGTTTATCGAATTTTATTACACTGGAATGTAACTGTTCAATTTCTAGTATTTGATTTGAATCTGAAACATTTTAAATGATGTACTTTTGAATTTTTTTTCAAATTTCTGTTTACACTTGTCATTGTTTGAATTTCCATTGTAGAGTGTAGAAATTTGAAATTTCTGATTCGGTTCATTGTTGGGAAAATTCAAAAATACATCAACGATATTTGTAAAATTTTATGCAAAGCTGTGATCAGTTGCTTTTTCATTTGATAAATTTTAAAATTTCATCACAAAATGCAGCGTTGAAAATTTTAAATATATTCATCGAATTTCAAATGACCTTGAAAAGTTGTCTGGCTGTTTCTTTTATTGTGTTGGAAATAAAATTTCATTTATAAAATTCACAATAGGAATTGGCATTGTATTTGTTTAATTTGAATTTTATTTTCGAATTTTGATAGTTTTAATGTTTTTTTGTTTCAAATTTTGTTCAATTCTATATTGAATATAAAAAAGGCCATTGCAGTGCTTGAGCTTCATGCGTTTGAAACCATCGTCATCTTATCACTAGTTGCCATGGAAACCGCCGCAATTTTTCCCTATTCATTGCAAGTGTTGCAATTTTTGTTTTCGCATTGTTATCGATCGATTGCAATGTTCGAAAAGTTTCAATGCAAAATAATACGAAGTTTTTCATTCCAGCTTTTTCCCCTTCAGACTGACCAACAATAATACTTCACTGATTATAACATAAAATTGAAAGTTTATTGCTATTTGTTTCTTTATTAAATTAAAAATGTGAACTACTCGAAGAAGAATTAATTTTTTTAGTTTCTAGAAAAGAAATGCATATACAAATATAGGCAATTCACAAAAGCAAACTATAATACATCACACGGTAGTTTATACAGATGAACTGCATGTAAATATATTGGCGAGGCAAGCTGTATTATTGTATTTATAATTAAGATGGAAGCATTTTATAAATGAAAATTACACTTCCTTCTAGAATAAACGTGAAAATGTCGTAGAAAGCAGGAGTGGATAACTATGAAGCTACGGCGAAACGCTGTTCTTAATAATATTTCAGAATCGTTGTTTACTCTTGATCTTGCATGTCATTTATTACTGTAGGTACAGTTACCGGAAATAAATGTGCTATATATTCTATTCTTGTGAGCCGAAAATGATTGTTAGTGAAAGATCGAGAATAATGCCGATGAAAAGTGTTATGTAGTTTATTTTAAAGCTCATCCTAATGGTCTTCTGTGGCAAGAAATGATCTGGAACTAAAACATTTTTGCCACATTGTATGCTACTGGATGGTCGTATTCAACAAGAAATGTTGAATTTCTTTGTAACATGAAATGAATATATCTTGTACTTTGCACTTGTCACCCGTTAATGATTTGAAGCGAATGAAGAATAATGCTGCCAATGAAAGCGACTACGATTTATTTTCATAGGTCTTGCGAGTCTTCCGTCGTTTGCAAGAAGTGAACGGGAGCTGAAGCACTGCTTCCAAATCGTCATTCAGTGAAAGACTATTTATAAAGAGAACGTGATGTTTACCGTTACACCGGGAAGCATCGAACGGCTCCTATAAGCCAAACTGAACGTGAAACGGACTTCATTTATTGTTGCACTACTTCCCATTTATCTATAATCTCATTTCATGTACTTGTTGATTAGTAGTGTGAGAATTTTAAGTCTGTGGCAATGCTGAAGTCTGCAATGGACCATCGGTGTGGGGGGCCATGCGCTGAACAAAGAGAAGAAAGCTTCGGAGGTGGCCCGATAGATCAATCGCTGCCCGGATAGCGCGAGGCGACCGAGTGGTTCTGTTAGCTGTTCCCGCTGGCCACCCGCCAAGCGGGTCTAGTTCAACTCGCCATGATTATCGGTATTTCTGGCTGTTGTATCTCACGCCAACGTGCGAAATAACTTTAATGAGTAAAAAGAATACGCAAGGAATTGTCACAACAACATTTATTATAATGATAATCACAACAATTTATCATTAATTGTTGGACAATATGTGATATATATTAGCAAAGGAAATTAATTTTGAAAGTAGACTTGTTCAAAGTTGTGCAAGTGATAAGCAAAGTCACAAGCATATCGCAGCTTCTGCTTCAGCAATTTTCAACCTGTTCAATTTCTTGAAGCCAAGATTGTCATAGTTTTTCTCATCTGCAACAGAACTAACTTTTTCCAATTCCCACAAAATTGCTTGCGCTTCTTAGTGACGACACATTAGCAACAATTTTTCATATTATTGCCAACACAAAAATGTAGTTGACAGTTTTAATATGTTGAAAATCTTCATTTTTATTATTAAATTAAAAAAAATCGCTGAGAAAGTTTCCATTCGTTGAATATAATCTCTGCAGTAACAAGTTGACTAATTATAATATGGAGATACATATTGAGAATTTTTTGGAAATTCAAAATTTCAGAAATATTTTCTTACCAGGCTCTTTGCTTACTCTTTTGGTGCGCACGATTTTTGGGCGCTGAATTGTACACTCTTTCCTGTTCATTAAATAAATTCATTGACTTTGTGCGAAATACTATTCACAACTTATGAAAATATGCGCTGAAAGGCCTGCATATCATCATTAAGCTTAAGCTAAACTTAAAGCTTACGTTGTTATTTATACTTATGCCCAGAGGTACATAGAAAAGTCAGTGTGCTGGGCTTAAAACTTCAATGTCGAACAGATAATGAAGCGAAAAGAAAAACGGAAATGCTTCTAGCGAAAGCTTTCTTCCCTGTACCACCAGTTGATATAGATGTTAATCTGCTTGAAGCAGGTACTATAAACAGTGTATCAGCTTTATTTCAATATTTCAGGCAGGAGTAGATGACCGAAGAAAGACTGCCACTATGGAATATACATTATGTAAATATTAAAGCTGATAACCATTTGGAAGGTTGGCCTAGCCAGCTCAACAAACAAGCTGCCAAAAAGCAGATCTGATTTTATGCCGCTTTCCAGATGGTGGTTGTTTACTTTATTGTCTGCTTTTCTTTCTACCTTTTTTTTTTATCATTTCTACTTTGTCAGTGTCGTTCATTGATGTGTTGCTTATTGCTTCTGGTTGTTCTTCACTGTTGTTGTTGCTGCTGTTAAATAATAAAAAATTAAGATCTTATTTAACTTACTAATTTTTGTGTTTTTGCTGAATTATTTCTATGCATTTGATGCTACTTCGTTGTGGTATAATAAAATACAGAATAATGATTAAAATTTTTTGAAAATACTGATCACTAAAAAGTGTGAGCTTCACAAAAAATAACATATTAAAAAAGCAAAATTTCTTTAAATTATGTAACTTCATAAATTTTGATAAAAATAAATCCAATAAAATTTAGAAATAATGGAAAGTTACACTACTAATATTACGTCAATACTAATAAAGTTAAGTAATCATAAATAGAAATATATGGACCAATAAAATGAAAAGAATTTTGCAGCTAATCACAACTGAAAAGTTTGAATCAGTGAACAAATAGACAAAAACCAATAAGACTGCGATATAAAGGTCCAATAAAATAGTAATTTAAACGACCAGTAAAAAACCACAAATAAAATTTAGCCTGGGTTATTATTCATCCGAAAATATATTGTCTATGGACGACCTAACACAGCTAATCGAATGATTGCATAATTATTCTGAAATTTTCCATTTCAGTATGCAAGAATTTCTAAATATCTGAAGACTGACCGTCAGATAATTTGCTTCATTTCTTGGATTTCGCCGTT
This sequence comes from Trichinella spiralis, assembly GCF_000181795.1. NCBI lineage: Eukaryota > Metazoa > Nematoda > Enoplea > Trichinellida > Trichinellidae > Trichinella > Trichinella spiralis. The sequence goes on along the minus strand of NW_003526942.1, from coordinate 6,966 downwards.
GTATGTTTTTATTCTTTAGAATTAAATGCATTAATTTGTGAAAATTCTCTTTTGACATGACTTGAACAATCATTTTATACATTATAAGTGTGCTAAAAATTAAAGCAAATAACTGTTTTGTAACATTATATCTGTAACGTATCAAATGCTTCACAATTTCAACACTTGCGTTGTAGAGTTGAAAAGCAATTCCATGAAATATTTATTTGCAAAACTGCTATTTAATTTAAAAATTTTATGATTCACTATACTTGCATTAAAGCAACAAGTACATTTCAAGTAGTTGTTCAGTTTCAAAATTACCAATTGAAATTATACATTACAATTTACAAGATCTTGTTCGTGCTCACGTCATAACCAATAATACAACATTTCTGACTTAGATTATTGATCACATTTTACTTGCAATCAGCAAGCAATGCTTATCTATTTAACAGCTCATATCAAAGTGAACAGTAGTGCACTACAGTCACTTTCAGTTTTCATATTAAGCAATTTGAGAATTCATTAAAATAGCATTTGATAATTAGAAATATGTTTTTATCAAGAATTTTGTATATACAGTCGAACTTGGTTAAGTGCATATGGAATTTGGCAAGAACTTTCATGCACTTATCCAAGTTGTGCACTTATCTAAAGTTGAAAATTATGCAGAGTAATTAAAAAGAGCAATAATTTCACATGTACAAAGAGGTTTAATGTGAAAAAATGTCCGTTTATTTTAAGTAGAATAGTCAAAAATGTAGGTTTGAATTATATTTTGTGGTACCAGCGTTACTGGCTGATCTTTAATTTGGTTTAGGTTTGTTTGATTTATTCTGTTTTTGTGAAAATATAGTTGAATTGTTGGCAGATTTGAGACAGCTTCCTTGTGAGTAACTTCCTGGAAAAGCAGTAGTTGTTTTAACTTTGGCAAAAGCCTAGCATGCCTTGTCTGTGATACGCGTGCTTATTCTGATGTAAGGAACCATAAACTTTGCTGAGTATCAGTAGTTGCTATGGCTGATAAACCTAAAGCGGACGGAAATGCGCCTACTGTACATTTAAAGACTATATATTGCAAACAGTAAATCCCGTGGATCTCAGCAAAATAATGCACTTGGCCAAGTTGTGCACTTGTCCATTATTTTACCGTATAATTAACTACAGGGAATTTTGTTAGGCCAGAGTTTTGTGCACTTAACCAAGTTCGACTGTAATTCAAAAACAAATTTATAATATATCTATAAAAATATAAGCTGTTGAATTTCTGACTTAAAAATTAGGAATGAAAGAAAAAAGTTTAAAGTTCAAATTTCGTCCACAAAAAGACATTTATTGCAATATTGCATTTCTTGAAAAACAAAAACAAATTTTAACCAATAACTTGATTTACTTTCAATTATTATTATTGCTCATTAGGTAAGTATGTTATGTTTGAAACTGGAGCTTTACATGAAGTAACAAACATCCACAACTGATGAAACTTTTAAATAATACAGCTGCAATTTCCCATTTCATATTAATGGTAAAAGTAATTAGAATTAGGATATGACAGGTTATTTCTTAAAAAAGGGAATGTATTTCCAACTGTTGCTACTGATGTTGCACCGGAGTAAGATAGTGGCACATTTTCCAAGCAAGAATCATGCTGCGGAACAATAAATGCTCTTGATCGGTACATCGCCGATTCTTTGTCCAAAGGTTCGTAGTTTGCACAAACTTCTTGGAAAAGTATCTCTTGTAGGGAGTTGATGTATTCAATAGCAGATCGTAAAATCTTCAACTTTGAAACACGTCGTGTTCGCAATCTCAAGTTTGGCAGATGGTTTTTCAACTGATCAAAACCAATGTTTACCTTGTGAACACGCTTTCTTTCACGGGCATTTCTGTATGCTCCTGTTGAAAATGCTTTCCTTGAAATGGAGGACTTTTTATTTTCCAGCTGTTCAGCTGAAGCATCTGAAAAAGTGAACGTAAAATTAACTTCAACATTGCAGCTATTGATGAAAATATTCGCTAAAAATTCACCATTTGAAAAATGATGCTTATTTGTAACTGCACGATGATAAAGCTTATTGCTTACTGAATATAAGTTTATGTACATCAACTTTTCTTAAGTCAACAATCTTTTAAACAAAAAGAATAATAACATACTTGTCTGTTTCATCGACATTGTGACGTGAAGAATAAAACTAAGTTGAAATAATTGCTTTTGTGAAATTTAAACTTACAAACGGATGAAAGCTTCATTTATAAAAGTCGCACAAGTAATCATCTCATACCAATGGTAAACTCCAAATGCGCAACTTGTAATATTCTTCAGTGAAATGGTAATTGCTTTGGCAGTAAAACATAGCATATGCTTCGATTGCGCTCATGCTGGCTAAGACTAAGTTAAAAAGTGCTGCGGGATAATTGTTAATTCTGTCGTTGTAGGCAATTTTCAATCGAATCAATCGAGTCAGAAGATTGCAAAAGAGAAAACAAACTGCCTGATATTTTCTTCTTCCAGTTTTAGATCAATGATAATTTTCCTTTCATCGAATAATTTCTTCAAACAGACAATTTGCACCATTTATTCATCTCAATTTTATCAAATGTATGCTTTGCGTGTGAATAAAATTATGAAATGAGCGTTAATCATTTTTGATCAAAACGTGAACCCTGGTGTCATTTTTGTTTGGTTTTGTGCGATACAGCAATGCCTGATTGCATTTCTCATTTCATAATTTTATTGATACAGTAATATAATAGATATTTATATGAACTGGAGGAGTTTGAAAATTTTTCAATTTCAAATTTTTAACATTTTGTGAGTATTCTTATGTTAGTTTTGTGATTAAGAAATGCTTGTCACGCCTGAAGTCCACTTGTTTCTGCAATGGAATCAATCAATATATATTATTTCTTTATTTACTTTAATTACGTTATTTCTGTCACGCAAAACATACATTTGATATAATTGGGATGAATAAAGGGTGTGAATTGTCTATTTGAAGAAATTATTCAATGAAAGGAAAATTATCATTGATCTAAAACTGCAAGAAGAAAATATCAGGCAGTTTGTTTTCTCTTTTGCAACCTTTTAATTCGATTGAAAATTGCCTACAGCAACAGAATTAGCAATTATCCTGCAGCACTTTGTAACTTAGTATACGTCAGCATGAGTGCAATTGAAGCATATGCTACATTTCACTTCTAAAGCGATTATTATTTCACTGAAGCATATTGCAAATTGCTCAATTAGAGTTTATTGCATTTATTGAGATTTTTTATGCTAATTGAATGGGATCATGACAGTATCATTGCTTAAAAGCTTGCTGTCATTAATAACTAACAAATACTTTTAAAAATGTTAATTGATTTGCATTTACATTAAAAAATCTTAGATTGTGTATGAAGTTTATATCTATCTTTGTGAGATGGAAAAGTGAATAATAAAAACAGTTGATAACATACATGGCAATATTTAATTTCGACGAAAAGATTATTGCATTTATCTCTAGTTTTCCTTTCGGGGAACAGTTTTACTGAAAGTTGATTGATTCACATCAACAATTGTTTATTCACTTTTGATTGATGATTATTCCTAAATGAGCCATTTCAGTCAAGAAATCGCAAAATTTGAACTGGTTGCCATTTTGCAATTATTCTAATATCTTAAATTTGTTAAATTGAATAACAGTTAAAATAATAATAATAATAGTAATGGTAATAAAGTGTTAATTAAATGCCTCAAATAGTATTTGACTAATAGCGCTGTTTCCAACTGGTGCGCCACGTGGCTCACTTTTGCTCACTTACTGACAATTTTTATGTTGCACCATTCAATTGTGCTCAGTTGTCCACAACTTTCAATGTTAATTGACTTGTCTGATTCATTCAATCGAGAAGAAAGTGTCCAAGTGATGACAGGTAAAATCTGAAAAGGAAAAGCATTTCTCTAAATGTGAAACTACAAGTATTACTTCGATGGGAAGCCGGTGACGGTCCAGTTGACATGGGTGCTTCTTTAAATTTCACAACGTCTAAGGCAATAAAAGCAATTGTAAAAACTGCAGATGAGATACAATCTTCTGCATCTACGGCCTCGATTTTTTCTACAACGATAATAACTCCTCGTTCAAGAAGTTATTTGATTGAAGAAATGGAAAGAAAGCTTAATATTTTAGGTGGATGATCAAACGCAATGGTCCATTTCGCCAAGCCAGATGCTTATTATGGAAAAAGCAAAAAGCATCTTCAGCCATATTCAATAAGAAAATGGGGATGAATCTGAAAATTTTACAACTAGCAGAGCTGGTTGAGTTGATTTCATTAAAAAGTGAGCTAACCTTCATAACATACGTATCAGTGGTGAAGCAACTAATTTGGATATCAAGGTAGCACAAGAATTTCCTGAGCAAGGTTCCGTTCAGCAATTATTAGTCCCACAGAGAGAATCTTAGCAAGGATGACTTTAAAGAACTGTCAGAGCTATGCAATTCATAACGAACCAACAGTTATTAAATGAGAAGAGAATTCACCAGTGAGAACTGTAGCAGCAAAATTCCTAAGCAGTATCGTCATCAAAAGTACAGAAATTATGGAGCAGTTCGTAGAACACTATCCAGATGATGAGCAGAACTTCAAGGCAGGACGGGGTGCTTTTTAAATTATATCTTACTGTAAAGAAATTTTTCGAGACAGAAAACTTAAGAAAAGACAATTAACTCTTGACGTTTTCATCATCAAGAAACCCAAGCTCTAAGAACCGAAACATTTTGTAACATTTTTATAGAAATTTCAAACAAATTTTCTTCTATATATTCTGATTTCATGGAAACCGAGGTGCTATAAACACATGCTACATAACAACCCCGTTTAACGCTGTTTTTCAGAAACGCATCATGAGCGTTAAGCAGGCGATTACTGTTTACGCTTAAAAGTAAAATATTCTTCTTGTTATAATTAATGATACTGTTAAATTTGCTGGTCAAACCTGAAGAATTTGCTTTGCTTTAAGTTAATCCTTCACTGACCTTGCACTGTTCAGCATGGGAAAAACTTTTTCAAAAGTTTGCTTTTCATCAATTTATTTGTTTCGTGCCATTTAATTTTGCGCTGCGTCCATGAAAACACCATTTTAAGTCACTCGTAAAATTTCATTTTATCTAAAAAAATAAACTATGGAAAATTATGAAGTTACAGAAAAATTATTCACCCACCATATATCATGGAACTGATTCCAAAATTTCTTTTAAACTCAATCACAACTGAATACTTCATTAAGCGCAGTTCAGAGGTTTTGAAATTCTTGAGAAACATGAAATAAAAATATGAATAAAAGAAAACTGAATTTTTGTAAACAAAGTTGCAATTTATATAATTTCACTTTTCTTTTATATATACAAATATTCTTAAAAATATCTGGCTGTTGCTAAGTTTCTAAAAAAAACTTTTATCTGAGTATTTCATCATAAATTAAGAAAATAAAATATCATACTCTTGTTGCAATTGTCAGTCAAAACACAACATAACAAGCATTAACAGCAGGATATCGTCTACATAAAATTTATGCAAAAACAAAATAAGCAAAATAAATGTTTTTCTGAGAATCTGATGAAACTTCTCAATTTTTACCTCCGTCTTCTTCTCGATTCCATCAAGCAGCCTTCTCACTCTATTGCTCAACGCTATTTTTTACTTTTTGCTTTAAAAATTTCTTTTCTCACTTGCATATTTTCAGGTTTTACAAGTTTATCAAGATCATTTTCACTTGGCGTGAATTCGTTATCAGATGCCTTTAATCAATACTTTCTTTATCATATCTTCAGTAAAACAACGAGTAAATTTAATCTTGTTGGATAAAAACATTTCCTTTAACAATCATGGCATCGGTTGAGGTTGATTTTTTTTCTTTCTCACATGTCTGGTTTTGTCTTAGATAAAAAATGTTAGGACTGTGTGTAAAATGGAATTTACAACTGTTACGCTTTCACATTCGGTGCTTAATTTCATTCTGATCTTCTAATCTTTTATCTCATTGCTGGTAATTTGCGTTTGGTTTTAAATACTTAAAATAGTTCTAATTTTGAACACAAAGGTAGAGATTAACAGCTGATTTTAAAACATGAACAGATTTGCCAACAGGTAAATAAGAGCTTATTTAATATGCATTTTTATGAATCATCATTCAGGTTTTTCATGTAAGTTATAGGAGGATGCAGGAGTTCAATACACGAAAGCTTAGATGTAAATACTGCGCTGGGATCTGTTCCTCATTCTGATAATTTTACACTAGACAACTCCATAAATCTGAAATGCTGAGCAGCTGAAGAAACGAAGCCCATTCCTAAAATTTATACTTAGGAAGTCTGCAGTGCGTCAGCCAAAATGGAAATTTCCGGCCAGTTTAAAACATACAGAAAACTGCAAACCATCATGTACGGTATCTGGGGAAAATGTCTTCCTCTGCTGCCAGCTTGCGACCACTGTTTCAAATTCCTCCAAACTGGCGTGAAACAAAGTGATAGAAAGCTGCAGCTGTGGACAGTTTATCAATTGTAGATTTTCCCATCCTACTAAAATCACCATTAGCTATTCGTCAGAATAATTTCTGACAAATGGCAAAGTATCTAATGCAAAAATCTCATATAATTGCCAGCTAAAGAGTTATTTATTTGATGAGCAAAGTACTTTGTTGGTTGACATTTTTTTGAACCGTATTTTTAAACTCGCATGGATAAATAAAAGTGAAGCACTTCGAAGGCAGAAAGAAAGCGATGGACAGCACCAAGCAGAAAAACGATTAAAGCTGCTTCAAATTCACGTCCACAGCTGCAGTTTTCAGCTGAAACTGGGAGTGGTGATTGTTGAATGTTAGCACTGAAATATTTTCTCATTTCAGCTGTAGCGCTCTCTGAAAATGTTTCTCGTTCGCAAAAGAATTTAATCTTTCCAATCTTTCTCTTCGCTCCTGTTCACAGAGTTAATGTTTTTCTT
>NW_003526941.1:11266328-11347909 GCF_000181795.1 Trichinella spiralis | reverse complement strand
CCCTTGGCTTTTTTGAGATTTTTAGAAAAGTAGGCTTTTTCAAAAATTTCATTTTATTTGGTTTCATTTGCTAAAAGTTAGAAAAAAATAGAAGGTTTCGGGAAATTTTTTAGGCCAAATTAACCGGGAACTTGTGGAAATAAATGCCCTTTAAAAGTTGGCAGGCGCTTTTTTTATTACCCAGGAAAAGCAGCCCATCTGGGACTCCCTTGAAACGGCTCCTGGATGGTTGAATTTTGGTGTAGGAAACGTATTTTACATTATAGTGAGGTATTCGATGAAACTGCGTAGTCTTGTGCAATATTTCTTTGTTTTGGGCAAGTCTATTTTTCTTCATTTTCCGTCCATTTGGAATCAATTTATAGAAATTGTTACAAGACGGTTTGAAATGCCCATAAAATCTTCCATTCATTAGTTTCCTATTAGTTTATTTCATTTATTCGATCAGTAGAACTGAATTTTTCAATCTGTAGCTGTCAACATTTATTAATACCTGAGTGTCTATCGTATGACTTGAATATGTTTGATTTCATGAAATAACAATCTTTTCATTGATTTCTATGCTGTTCATGATCTCAACCATTCATTGAGCTTCTCAACGATACCAAAAGTGTGGCTGTTTGATTCAGTTTTAGCTCGCTTCATTATAATCAAATGACGCTTATGCGAATGGCTTTGAATGTTGTTTTGTGTCAAAATGATTGATTACAAATGGTGAAAATCAAATAAAATAACAATTTATAACAAACTAATTCACCCATGCATGGTATATATTCTAATCTTTCAAGATATATGCATATAAGCTCAGTAGAACAAAGGCCTGCCTCTAGGGAACACAAATGTATTTTTGAATTCTTTCTTTATATATGAGAACAGTATTGTACAATTATTTATTACATAAACTAACAATAATACTCAATTGATTATTTTATGAGATATTTGAGGAAATTGCTTGTTAGCATAGGTGTCATTTACACAGGGAAATAATGCATGATACTATGAAAAATGTAAATAAAACGTTTTATTTTGAATTATTCTTATTTCTGTATCATATTTAATCAATTAAATTGCGTAAATAAAAATTTAGATTTCAACGGGTTTCTGTATTACAAAAGTGAAATTCAGGCACAAATGTTATTGGAATCAGCAACTTTTGCTCGCGGGTATTTGTTCAAATTTTTGCATAAATGCTAATGAAATGCAATTATAGGATGTATTATCAAGCGCGAAGGTTTCGTCTCCATCTCTGACGTCCCCACTAAAATCGCATCATTGTACAACTTTTTTGCAATATCACGGCAAATACGCGTTTGTACGACGTGCGACCAGGTTTGTAATGATTACCATAATTTTTCTGATCAATTTAAATTACTTTTGCAACAACTTAAAATTTTTGACTTTTCAAAAAACCAAGGCTATAGCCTTTGCTGTTTTTGCGATTTTCGAAAGTAGGCTTTTTTCAAAAATTTCATTTTATTTTGTTATATATTGCTAAAGTTTGATAAAATAGAAGGTTCTGGAAAGTTCTATGGCAAACTAACGCGAACTTGTTGAATAAATGGCCTCTAAAGTTTGCATGCGCCTATCTTAATACACAGGAAAGCAGCCCATCTGGGACTCCCTTGAAACGGCTCCTGGATGGTTGAATTTTGGTGTAGGAAACGTATTTTACATTATAGTGAGGTATTCGATGAAACTGCGTTGTCTTGTGCAATATTTTTTTTGTTTCGGGTAAGTCGATTTTTCTTCATTTTCTGTCCAATTGGAATAAATTTATAAACATTGTTTCAGGACGGATTGAAATGTAAATAAAATCTAAATTTGATTACAAATTGCAATTCCACTGACATTTTTACCCTTTACCAGTTCTTGTTCTAGTATAGTTTTATTGAATGGTTGACTTTGCCATTAGTCTTGATTTTTTCATCGTCGGCTTGCAAAAAGTTTCCCACAATTTTGTGATTGGCTGTTCGTTGATACGTTGTAATGGTTTCGTTATTAATTGGCTGATGAATTGTGCAATGTTATTAGTTACTCAATTTTCATCACCAATTGGACGAATGTGTAGTAATATTTGATTTGCTCCTTAATTCTGTTCATTGATTGGGTGATTAGTTTTCATCAAAGCTTTCCCTCAATATATATTGCATTACAGTTTAATTATCTTATTGCTTGGTAGCACTAGTTTGATGCAATATTTTGGATGTTTACTTAATCTGATTTTCCTTTATTTACATTCATAAGGAGCAGCAGGTGTTTAAATCATCACTGAAAAGGAAATTCATTTACAATTTATAATATTATATGAAGGTTGAATACAAACGTAATAACCTTTATAATTAGTAAAATTTTCGATTATATTGATGTCATTCCGCTATTACCACTATACGTGCGGTGATTTCAACTATGCTAAACTAACTATTCTTATTTCTTGGACTCGATCTTGATGCAATTTTAAGAATGTCTTCCTCGTGCTTATTTAGTTAAGCAATGCTCCGCGCAGCAGTCAGGAAACGCGTTGAGCTCTTTTCCTCAATACCGCCTTCAGTTAGTTGGTAAGTGATATTTCATTCCTGAGCCACTGTTCTATTCATGTACGGTTCGCATCAGACAACGTGTTAATCACAAATGGAGGGTGAACAATATCATGCAGTTTGAATGTACTAAAGAATCCATGAGAAATTTGCTGTATAATTGGTGAACCCTGTCAGTGCACTTTATTTCCCTTTTTACCATTTTTTCTACATAAAGCAATATGAGTATTAAGGGTAAATTTTCACTTGATCGGTTGGTGATTGTTCATCCAAGAATGCAAGTAGACAAACTCTACTTCACGATATTTCTAACAGCTTATAGTGCAGTTTGGAATGGAAAAAGAGGTTGTGCTTGTTCAGGAATTAATCTGCAAAATATTATCATCGTGCTAGTACAGCCTCATTTACGTAAGACACTATTTTATACTTCTTTAATTTACTCCATAATATTATTTGTGATAGACAGAGACTTTCATCTGTAACGTATTGAGTATTTTGTTGTTGTTCAGCAATTACTATAATCGTTGGTGTTCGCTCATTACATTGTTATACGTTTTCAAAGCATACATGCATTTCTAGGTCAGCAGAATAACTTTATGCTAATGTGTTGGTAAACACTGCCGTTGGCATTCTGCTACGTGCACTTTGGGCTATGCAAATGCGGTAGCAGTGTTCCTTATATAAATTTCTGTTTATTGAGAGAACTGCACTATAGTATAAATGTTCGCTGCTGAAGGGCGGTCTAATCACTTACTGCATTGCGTTATTTGGTCATTTCGATGGTTCACTGCAACAATTACGTTGTGATTGTTGGACTAAAAATATGAAGAAACCATGAACATCAGTTACAAAATGTATGATTCTACGTTTGCTTTATACGTTATCCCTGACAGGTCTGCTGACAGGTATGAATTTTCATATATTTGTTATTTTTCATACAATGTTTTCTTTCTTTCTCTTGGCACACTGCACTAAACATGCGCTCTTTATAAGCTTTTTGTAGTTGTTTGATTTTAGTCCTTTTGAATGGAAACTAGCGCGTTGTTTTTCAGTAATGATGTTCAACTAATATTCGAGACTTCATTACGGCCAAGCCAATATATAGTAGTACTAATGGTATATTTTGCTATAATTTTCAATGGTCCTTACAAATCCATTTGTAAAGTAGTACTCTGACATAGCAGGTGAACCCCTCCCGCATTATCTTTACTGGCCACTGTAATGTTTATTGCTAAGGTAAGATACTTGCCCAATTGTTTAAAGGAAATGTCGTGTGCAGTCGCACAATCGCACCCCTAAATGCTTGTCACTGCTCAAATCGTGCACAAGATTGTTTCAGCATGACATAGGAAAGCTGCTGTTAGCTAGAGAACACACTTTTATACTACCACCTTTGATACTTTCAGAATGGCAGTAACGTTCCCTTCATTTTTGAAATGACTCCTTAAAGTTTCTGTTATGTCATTGTACCGCCAATAGCACTGATTTATACAGATGCACCTATTTTCTGTCATTGAGAAAATAACTCAATGCCCATAAATGTTGTCAGTATTGATAAATGAAGCAATGCCTGAATATTATACGTGAAGATTGAGTGGAAGAACGCATATGACAACTTCCACCTCCTCCATCCTTCAACTTCTCCCTCATTCCTTCCTGCTATGCTGTCCCGCCCTCCTTTCCTTTCTAATGATCCCCATCATTGAGCTCGTAATAATACTAAGCTGAACAGAGATCGCATTCAACTGAAAATGCTGCCCATCCCCTATTGTCTATGCCTGATTCCCTATGCCTATCCTCATATGCTCCATGCCCCTGCTCATCATAAAATTTCATGACAACTGTTTAATTTTCCATAAATCTGAAAACGTATTTTATTTTCGAAACTATTTTCTGCGGAAGCCATTTTTTATTATCCATATAATTTTGATTAGAAGAAATGCATTGATAAAATATAAATTATTGAATCACCTTGTACTTTCAAGCAACTAAATTACACAACATGCATAAATGCGCAGTGATAGCATTTTCGTTTATTTTTAGTAATCTGCGATGCTTCAGGTTAATAATATTTCCTTTTAGGTAATTTTAGGGAAAAATTTGCATAACAATGCCATATTACGTTGTAATATGAAGTGTGTAAATAGAAACGTAATAAATTTCATCATCTCGTTTCATAATGTTGCTCATATTGTTCATTTTACTGCGCTATTACTGATGGAAAATTAGGTTGTTCTTCCTGAGGCAAAGTAAATAGTCATTTGCATAATTTACTTAGTATTATACATCTAATCAGAGAACTTCGATTACATTAGGTTATGCAGTTCACTGCAAAGCTATCAATCTAGCACGTGGTCAACTATAATTCCGCTCTTCAAAACCCACCATCCATGAATAACTGGTAAGTTGGATTTGATATTTTGGTGGTGGTATGCTATGCATGTTACTTTACATATATGGTGATTGGAAACTGGCGGGTGTCTTTCTAGTGTTATTATTGCTAAGTTTTAGATACATCAGATACTGAAGACGAAGAAGTATCTATTTCTGTTTTTTATTTATAGATGACTGCATTAATATAATTCAATTTTAGAATTTACATTATTTTATTTTCATATCAATGAATATGAAACAACGAAATTCTGAAAACTAACTGAATATGGTAACTATGCATCATGATGAATATGCCTTGCTTTTTACTTGAATTTTTCTGTTAAATTTAGGTTGAAGGTGGCAATGCCTTTAGCGCCACATTGCTTTTTTTCCAACTGCAGCACTAATGTTAAATTATCATGTATATGATATCATGGATTAGGTGCCCTTGATTCAATTCTTTTAAGAATTGAAACTTACATTTGCCTTGCTCCGTTTTGAAAATGCCCAGATGCAATCTATTATCAGTAAAGACAGGTAAAAGCTGTTGAACAGTGGTTGTTGGAACAGTGGTTCAAAAAACGTATGACAAAAAACAGTAAGTGTTGAATTTGTTTAATTACATAGCAAGACGATATGCGTATTAGATATAGGTGGAATTAGGTAACTTCTGTAATTACAGATTACGTCATCAGCTGAGTTTTTACGCTGTTCCTTTTGCTCTGGGCAACGTGATAAGTCATGTTCACATCATTTCGTTCTAAATTTGGCATCACAAGCATCCGTAAGTATTGAATTTACTCCTGATTGCAGTTGCATCGTACAGTGTTTGGTCCAGTGACGTTTCCCAGTTTTTCTAGTGTGGTTTCACTTATCATAAAAGTAAGAAGGAATTGATTGTAATTGTAGCAGATTTCGCTGAGTCAGTCGAGCAGCGTTCGTACAAATCCTGACAACGTATTGGTGCTTGTTGCTGTCAGTGCGTTTCCAATGTGATATGGCAAAAATTAGTGAGTAGCTTTTGTTTATAATAGCTATGGATTACGTCATCCCATGAAGCTTGTTCCGTTGGCAACCCTTGTTCACATGGACATAAATGCGTTTCCTACCTGTCCCAGTGTGCCTTTGCTTATTACAAATAGTATCGTTTATCAGTAAGTATTGAATTTGATTAATTAGATAGCTGGAAGATGCGAGTGTTACATGCATTGAATTAGATAACATCTATAATGACAGATAACATCATTAGCTGAACTGTTTTCAACTTCCTTTCGCTCTGGACACCGTGCTTAGTCATGTTCACATCAGTTTGTTCTAGATGTTGCATCACAAACATCCGTAAGTATTTAACTTGCTCCTGATTGCAGTTGGATACGTAAAGCGTGCACATTTTATCCATGACAGCATTACATTAACATCAAGCGAATTCGATGTTTCTTCTGATGGCCCTCTGAGTTGAAGTTGACGCAGTGACGTTCATCATTGGTACTACTGTGGTTTCACTTATCATAAGAGTTAGAAAGAAATAAATGATTGTAATTCTAGCAGACTACGTTGAGACAGTCGAGTAGCGCTGGTGCCCGTATAGATCTTTCGTCAGTGCGTTTCCAATGTGATATGACAAAAATTAGTAAGTAGTTTTTGTTTATAATAGCTATGGATTACGTCATCCCATGAATCTTGTACCGTTTGCAACCCGTGTTCACATGGACGTAAAGGCGCTTCCTAGCCGTCCCAGTGTGCCTTTGCTTATCACAAATTCACAAAGAAGGAATTCGATATTGTTTATGACAGCAATGAAAGACGTTAAATGAATAGAACAGGTATGTCGATGTACATCCCAGCATTTTGTTCCTGATAGCAATTTATGAATTTTTTAGTCGCAGCCGATGGCACTCTCAAATAGCGTTTCTTACGGTTTTTTTGTCACGCAAGGTAAGGAAGAATTTCATTTTTTGTAGAAGAATTGGTATGTATTTAAAGTTTTAGTGCGTAACTGTGAAGACGAGAGCCGCATCTTGAATGCTCTCCATCGAATATCGTTTTTTATGCTGCTGTTACGCTAATATGGCTGTAATATGGTATAACTATATTCAACTATGAATTTTAGAATCATGGCATGTTTATAAATTCTTCATTAAGAGCAGTAGAGATAGCGTAATGTACTGGTACGAAGCATCAAAGTAAGTGGATGAAGTAATGCAGGTAAGTAGAGTCGAAGCGGATATAAAGTGCGCACAGGTAAATGGATTGCAGGTAAGTACTGAAGGTAAGTACGATAACGCAGGTGAGTAAAATGAAAAGGTAAGTTGTGAAGTAAGGTAAGTAAGGTGTAGGTGAGTAAAATGAAAACGTAAGTTGTGCAGTAAGGTAAGTAAGGTACAGATGAGTAAAATGAAAAGGTAAGTTGTGCAGGTAAGTATAAAGAAGAATGATCGTAGAGTTAAGTGGATTGAAGTGCGATAGCGTAGAGGTAAAGGTAAGTGAGGCGTTACTCAACGCTGAGTGGAAATTGGGTAATTGTAGGGCATGTATCGAATTGCAAAAGTAAAGTGCCGGGTGCTGAATTATGTAAATTTTCGAAAAAAATACCTGAGGGGATGCCCTGGGCATAGCCTGAAAGCGAAAGAAAATTTGCATATCCCCCTGAAGGCAAATATTGTGCAATAAAATGCTTTGGGCGTAGCCTGCGGTAATATGCAAATTTTTATTTGCCCTGGGGCATAGCCTGAGGCGACGCCTGCGGCTAAATTTCAAAAAATTTCGAAATTTTCAAAAAATTGCCTGAGGCATAGCCCCAGGCGTAGCCTGAGGGCAAATAAAATTTGCATATTACCCTGAGGCGATTAAAAATTTGCATAAAAAGCCCCTTAGGTTAAATATTGTGTTATAAATTGCCTGGGGGATAGCCTTAGGGCATATGCAAATTTTTATTTGCCCTCGGGCATAGCCTGAGGGTAAAGCCTGGGGCTATATTTTAAAAAATTCGAAATTTTCGGAATTTTGCCTGAGGCATAGCCTAGGGCGTAGCCTTAGGGCAAATAAAAATTTGCATATTGCCCATAGGCTATTAAAAATTTGCATATTTTATTAAATAAATCGCCTCAGGCTTTTTAAAATTTGTAATTTCAGTATTCACATGTACATTCATCATACTTCACCCTAAACATTACTTAACTTTTTACATTACCTTATATACACATTACACTTATACTTACTATGCATACTATGCAGTACTCACCTTCACACTTGTACTTACCTTCACAATTATACTTGCCTTCATCCTATACACTACTTACCTCCACACTTTGTACTTACCTTCACAATTATACTTACCTTCATCCTATACACTACTTACCTCCACACTTGTACTTACCTTCACAATTATACTTACCTTCATCCTATACACTACTTACCTCCACACTTGTACTTACCTTCACAATTATACTTACCTTCATCCTATACACTACTTACCTCCACACTTGTACTTACCTTCACAATTATACTTGTCTTCACCCTATACAATATTTACCTTCACATTTATACTTACCTTCACACCTATTCTTACCTGACTTACCCATAACTATTACACTACTTACCTATTTATCTTCATACTTACCCATAGCTTCCTTGTCTTTTTAGACTTAGATTTACACTTTATGCTATTTACTTCGCCATGTTGCCTTTAACTGACTCCAGAACTAAAATAAATTAACTTAAATGAAAAATCTTGAAAACACTAGTACCAAACAATAATTATAAAAAATTATAAAAAGCAATTATGAAAAAATTATGAAAAGCAAAATTATAAAAACCTGAAAAACTAAAACGACAAAATTTACACTTTACAACTTTCATAGTTTATAAAAGTAAAATGTACATACGTCGCCAAACTAAGCGGCATCAACTGGTGGTAGTGCTTTGTGATGACGTATTTATCAACGTGATTACGAATCTCCATTCATCTATATCTATATCTAAACGTAATTTGATTCTGAAAATATTTGCAAAACAAGTGTGCTGAAAAGTAAAGCATGTTAAATAAAATTGATATAAAACAGCCATATTATAAAAAATTAATTGAAGACAAATAACAGCGCATCGTTGTTCCTTAATTACTAAGTACACAAATTTGCAAAAAAATTACTTGTTGCATTTGGTTGTCATTCAGGATGCAGTTGCGCGCCAAAACACTCAATTAAACATTCTTAGTCTGTGATAAGACTCACCACAGTGACCGCTGTCACTTAAAGTAAACGAAACCTCTACTTACTAACTTGTCATATCACTTTGGTCATATCATGGCAATGATGGCAATTCACACTACCAAATTTGTAGAATATACACGGGCATCAGAGCAATTCGACTGTATTGACAATATCTGCTACTAATACAAATCTTTTTACTCTTACAATATGGGAAACCACACTGATTCCTGTATCATTACTGGGTAACACAATTACGCCGTTTCTAATTTCTAATGACGCAGAGCGCCATCAGTATGAATAGTAAAAATGTTGATGATGTAATCCATTCCTATAATGGCCAAAAGCTGTACTTACTTATTTCTCTGATGCCACATTTAGAGCGCATTGATGTAAACTTGATATACCATGTTGGCCAGAGCGACAGGAATTAGAAAATGCTTCGATTATGATAACGCCCTCTGTTAAATTCGATAACAAGCAGTATACAGTATCACATATAAGTAGAACTGAAAATCATTAATAATAGTAACAGATTGTAGAATAATAGACAAACTCAATTAATGATTTTTTTCATGCATACATATCCTTCCCTAATGGTAGTTTGGGTTTCCTCCCACAGTGCACAAACAAGAAGTATAACAAACATCACTGAAAGTTCCACTGCATTTACATAACCCATTGCTATAATATACTGCATCAAATTCATTCTTACTCGGAAGATGAAGTAAACCAAAAGTGAGAACCGTAGAGGCACATAAGTGAAAATGGTAGATACAGAACGATTGTTAAACTAAAAAAAGTAATAAATAACACAAAGAAATAAAACATTAGATTACGAAATTTCTGAAAACAGAATATTTTTGAAAGCAGAATATAAACAGAATAAAATTAAAATATAAACAGAATACTTTTTGTCTTCAATCTTTCCAGATAATGCATTGTAGTAAATATACACCTACATCTAAAAAGTTACATTTATCATACATAGTCACATAGTTAGCATAGTTACCATATTTAGTTAGTCTTCAGAATCTGGTTGTTTCACATTCACCACATAAAATAATGTCAATTCTGAAAGTAATTTATATCACAAAATAAAAAACAAAGAACAAAGAAAATACAGACATTGGTGCTGATGGTGGGGCTAACCTACACGGAAATAAACATAATTACAAACAAACAGGAGTGAAAAATTACAATGATGCATAGTTACCATATACAGTTAGTTTATTGAATCTGATAGATTCATATTCATTGATATGAATATAAAAAAATGTCCACTCTGAAAGTAAATTACATCTCAAAATAAAAAACAAAAAATATCAATTTCTTCTTCTTCAGCATGTGATGTACCTGAAAGTTAGCAATAACAACAATAGAAAAGAAACCCGTCAGTTTCCATTCACCATATAAGTAAAGTAACATGCATAGCATGCCACCACCAAAATATCAAATCCAACTTACCAGTTATTCATGAATGGTGTTGAAGAGCGGAATTATAGTTGACCACGTGCTAGTTTGATAGCATTGCAGTGAACTGCATAACCTAATAATATCGATGTGCTTGGTCAATTGTATAATAAATAAATTATGCAAATGACTATTTACTTTGCTTCACGAAGAGCAACTCAATTTTCCATCAGTAATAGCGCAGTAAAATGAACAATATCAGCAACATTATGAAACGAGGTGATGAAATTTATTACGTTTCTATTTACACACTTCATATTACTACGTAATATGGCATTGTTATGCAAATTGTTTTCCCTAAAATTACCTAAAAGGAAATATTATTAACCTGAAGCATCGCAGATTACTAAAAATAAACGGAAATGCTATCACTGCGTATTTATGCATGTTGTGTAATTTAGTTGCTTGAAAGTACAAGGTGATTCAATAATTTATATTTTATCAATGTTTTTCATCTAATCAAAATTATATGGATAATAAAAAAATAGCTTCCACTGAAAATAGTTTCAAAAATAAAATACGTTTTCAGATTTATGGAAAATTAAACAGCTGTCATGAAATTTTATGATAATAACTGCGACAGAAATTTTATAATATACAATTTATCTCAGCACAGAATTTAACAAGTGCGCAGCGTAGACATCATGATGGTAAGCGGCTGCACCAGTGGGTATGCATGCCACTTGACAGCTTATGTATCATTAAAATTTTGATTTAACTAAACTTTTGTTTACACCTTATGATGATTTATAGTAAGACTGCAAACTTGGTTGAGCACTGCATCAGCGCGCTTCATACAATGAGATAAACCTACCTGCAGAAATTAAGTTACTCAAAGATTTGCAATGAATTCAAGAAACTTATGCGGGTGACAATTCTGTATTGCATTTCATGAAAAGAATAAAACAAAAGAATAACGAGTAGCCTGGATTTGGGTATATTGCTAGTCGCTAACAATTATGAGGAATTAGATTTATATGAGATGAAAACAGCTAAGTGCGGTTCATTCAGCTCGAAATAGGGGTTGGACAGAATTTTCTGTTTAATGCGATCTCTGTTCAGCTTAGTATTATTACGAGCTCAATGATGGGGATCATTAGAAAGGAAAGGAGGGCGGGACAGCATAGCAGGAAGGAATGAGGGAGAAGTTGAAGGATGGAGGAGGTGGAAGTCGTCATATGCGTTCTTCCACTCAATCTTCACGTATAATATTCAGGGGTTGCTTCATTTATCAATACTGACAACACTGATTGGCATTGAGTTATTTTCTCAATGACATTAAAATAGGTGCATCTGTATAAGTCAGTGGTATTGGTGGTACAATGACATAATAGAAACTTTAAGGAGTCATTTCAAAAATAAAGGGTACGTTACTGCCATTCTTAAAGTATCAAAGGTGGTAGTATAAAAGTGTGTTCTCTAGCTATTAGCAGCTTTCCTATGTCATGCTGAAACAATCTTGTGCACGATTTGAGCAGTGAAAAGCATTTAGGGGTGCGATTGTGCGACTGCACACGATATTTCCTTTAAACAATTGGGCAAGTATGTTACCTTAGCAATAAACATTACAGTGGACAGTACAGATAATGCGGGAGGGCTTCAACTGCTATGTCAGAGTACTACTTTACAAATGGATTTGTAAGGACTATTGAAAATTATAGCAAAATATACCATTAGTACTATTATATATTGTCTTGGCCGTAATAAAGTCTCGAATATTAATTGAACATCATTACTGAAGAACATCGCGCTAGTTTCCATTCAAAAAAAACTAAAATCTACTACGAAAAGCTTAAAAAGCGCGTATGTTTAGTGCAGTGTGCCAAGAGAATGAAAGGAAATATTGTATAAAAAATAGCAAATACATGAAAATTCATACCTGTCAGCAGACCTGTCAGAAATGACGTATAAAGCAAACGTAGAGTCATACATTTTGTAACTGATGTTCGTGGTTTCTTCATATTTTTAGTCTAACAATCACAACGTAATTGTTGCAGTGAAGCATCGAAATGACCAAATAACGCAATGCAGTAAGTAATTAGACCGCCCTTCAGCAGCGAACATTTATACTATAATGCAGTTCTCTCAATAAACAGAAATTTATATAAGGAACATTGCTACGGAATTTGAATAGCACAAAGTGCACGTAATAGTATGCCAACGGCAGTGCTTACCATCATATTTGCATAAAGTTATTCTGCTGACCTAGAAATGCATGTATGCCTTGAAAACGTATAATAACAATGTAATGAGCCAACACCAAAGATTATAATAATAAGTGAAGATAAAAAGTATAAAATAGTGTCTTACGTAAATGGGGCTTACAAAATAAGCAAAAATCAAAAATTATTTCGACACATGAAAGCAGTTGCATACATAAATTTTGTTGCGTGAAAGACCAAGTACTGCATTAATTCAAAACTCAGCCATGTAGGTTGATCGTTAACTTAATGACAACTTTGGGATAACTTCACCCTTTCGAAGT
Source organism: Trichinella spiralis (assembly GCF_000181795.1). NCBI lineage: Eukaryota > Metazoa > Nematoda > Enoplea > Trichinellida > Trichinellidae > Trichinella > Trichinella spiralis. The sequence goes on along the minus strand of NW_003526941.1, from coordinate 11,334,839 downwards.
ATCCCAATCCCAGACCTACAGAATTGGGGTCCCAGGAACTTTGTCTTCTCTTGTTCTGCTTCGTTCCGTCCGTGATCTGCGTCGTGTCGTCGGTGATTTCGCATTTTCTTTGCTCCATTCATTAAACCTGCAATAATGATATTAAATCAAAAGTGTTCTCACTTCAGCACAAAACAGAGTTATAACAAATATAATAATTAACTACTTTCTAATTAAAAAATAATTGTTCAGAAAATGAGTATACAAAGTTTTAAAAAAATAAAAAGCAAAAAAATGGAATACTTGTCAATAATTCTGAAACCGACTTCAGCAGCTACTTAACGCCCGTAATGAACTCAGAGAACGTTCAACGAAGCTACCAATTGCTACGTAAATTAAACAAACAAACGCACCCTTACTGATGATAAGGCAGCGTTATTGCGATCCTTATTTGCATAATGCAGCGTTAGAAACCGATTTTCATTGTGTTAGAACTTTTGGCTAAATATAAAGTCTAACCTAAGCCATAATATGAGCAGAAGAAATGCACTGCTAAATTCTATCAATAAGGAAAGGACTATTTGAAAATTTAAAAATGACCCTTACATTTAAAATTCAGTCAAAATATAAAGTATCTGACAAAAAACGCCATAACAAAACAAAATGAAAATTTTCTTAAGCCATTAAAGCAAATGGTTCAAATGAAGCTAATTTTAAGTGAACCATTTCCGAGCAAAAGCTTGATTATGCTCAATTGAAAGTGCATGTTAGCTACTGCAAGGTGATTTTCGAAAGACTATATTTTAAAGATAGATAAACAATGCGCACAAGGTGCATTTAATGAATCTTAATTGTACGGAAATTTGGCGTTTATTATGTCACCTATTATCTGATTTTGAGAATTCTTCATACAATATGTTGAGAAAGTACGCTAAATATCGATTCTCAATTGCATTGTGTTAAATGATTAAAACTTAAAAATGATAAAACTGCCACTTACTGCTAAATGCGTCATCTTCTCATCGTTAATGTTCATTGTCTTTGGATGTAGATTGAAAAATTATTTTTCAGAAATTATTCCAAAGAATAACAATGAATAAAAAGCAAATTTAGTGTTTGGCATTTGATATTGGTCTTCAGTTAATTTTCCAATCAAAACGCACTGCTCTCATACACGGACGGCCCCAAACTAAAATTATGCCAATATGTCAATAAAGCAAACGACTTAACATGCAAATTTTTATTTCATTCGTTTCTGCTGATAAATATGGCTACTGTATATTTTTCATTGCGCTTTATTTACTTAACTAATGCATTTTGGTTGAGGAGAAAATTTAATTTTAGCTTTGCCAAACATATAAACAATTCCCATTACGGAGACTCTCATGTCATCTCTATTACGAAGTATAATTTAAATACTTAAAACAATGTAAGAAATGGAATGCATACTCATTTTATATTAAATACTATCTTGTTGTAAAATGAGAGAAAAAGTAATGATTTGATAAAACATTTCAAACTGAGTGACATATTAAACTAATGATGGTCATTTGAAATGAATTTAATGTATATAGAGAGGACAGTGGGTCTGTTAAAAGTTATGAAATTATAGATACGTAGCATAACTTTCTGTCATAGATGGCAATTGACAAACAGAATTGGAAGTTGAGCAGGTTCTGTGATAATGATACACTCACAGAATGACTGATACTGGATCATGAAACTTAAAATCAGTGAAGGAGTAGTATGCAAATTATGCAAAGAACAAAATACATTACCTGAGTTTGAATTACCATCTCATTTTCATTTCGTAGTAGCGTGTAAATTTTATTAAGTAGCTTATTTCGTTCGATCCAATAAACATGTGTTTGAAGTTCTTACAACGTTTTGCAAAGTATTGTTCTTAATAATATTTCGATTTATCTTCGTTGATCAGCATAACTGTTTTGAATATCACCATATGCATTAATGTATTTACTGGCAATGGAAATTTTTGGATAAACAATAGTCTTTTCGGTATAATAACTGCGTTGAGTTGATATGGATCAAAACAATTTTCCAAAACATGAGGTCATGCTTGATTAAAAATATTCATCCTGTAATAATTATATTCACTGATGATATAGTCATAGTTTTCACTGAAACGCGAGCAAATTTTGTTTGAAATATTGCAGAGATGAAAAAAAATTCAAAATCAAATTTTTCAAAAATAAAAAGTACTGGAAGCGATTACAAATTTTTGCTTGAGTTTGGTTTACGGTAGTTTCCAACGTGGTCGTAGTGTTTTGTTTAGTTCTCGTTGAATAAAGATCTGTCTATCTATTTAGTGGTTGCAAATGAGTGTCCATTTTAAGTTTAAGCTGAACGTGTGAGAGCTGAGTTGAGTTCAACTGTTGAACAACAGCACAATCTAAAAATTGCAGTGTAATTACCAACACCTTTAAAATGTTATACAATGTGTATTACTTACTTGATATTCAACATACATTTAAACAAAAATGGATAACTCTGATTTTCTAATGTCACTTAATGTCATAAAAAAAGGAAAATAATAAACCAAACAATAAATATGCCTTGGTTATCGTACAAACAGCTAAGTTGGCATTTTTCAAACCAAGTAACAAATGCTTATTAGAAATGTCGCATTATTTTACTATTTTGCATTTGTTTTTTTTAATGACATCATTTTATAATTAGAATTTTTATAAACAATTATATCATTCTTATCTAAACTGAAATGTTACAATTTTACTATAAATACTATTTAATTTTTGGTAATTTCATTACTTCACAACGAATATATATATATATATATATATGTTTGTGAAGTGGTAAAGCAATTTCTCCGTTCATACATCAATCGAACATATTTACACAATTTCATGTTGACGAGAAACGAAAAACAACTAAAAGCAAAATAAGTATTATACATTTGTTAATTATATTTTTTTAGATGAACGAAGTGAAACCACTGAAAAACATAGAAATTAAATATACAAAAGTAAGAAGACTATTGAATTTGTGACTGTAACAATTAACTAAAAGTAAAAAAATAATATTAATGTTCTAGATGTAAATTTTTCTTACTTAAGTTAAAATAGAACTGTGAAAAACTGTCTCTAATGTCGGTGCTTGTTTTTGAGATTTTCATAAATAACCAATTCAGCAATTCTACAAAAGGCAATACTTTCGCTGATATCAATCCATCGAATGGAAAAAAAGTTGCTGACATTCAAGTAAAAATTAACGACTACAGTATGATGACTAAGTTTGAAAATTAATGCTTTTGACCGTTTTTTCACAAAGGCAGCAGAGAAGCCAGATATAGACAAAGCTGTTGAAGCTGCACGCCGTGCTTTTCACAAGGATGGCATTTGGCGTCGGATGAACGCATCAGAACGTGGAAAATATTTATTCACATTGGCTGACCTGATCGAACGAGACGTGGCCATTTTGGCGGTCAGTTTGCGGACAGTGTCCAAAAAATTGAAATAACAAAAATTACTTCAGACACTCGACACACTGGATGTGGGTAAGCCATTCAAAGATGCCGTCAATGATATCTTTTCTGGAGCGAAATTTTTACGCTACTTCGGTGGCTATGCGGATAAACTGTGCGGACAAACGGTCCCTATTGATGACGACTATTTCGCATTCACTCGTCTAGAACCAGTCGGAGTTTGCGCCATTATTTTGCCAGTATGTCTTACTTATATTGGTCGATCCAAGTCTTAGTCCAACCAACTGTTTAAAATTTCTATTAGTGGAACTTTCCATTAACTCTGCTATGCTGGAAAGTTGGACCTGCTTTATGTGCCGGCTGCACACTGGTGATAAAACCTGCAGAACAAACGCCACTTTCAGCATTGCATTTCGCCTCATTGGTGGCAGAGGTAATCGCTATTTAACTGCAACTTTTCATCTGGAATAATCGAATTTAAACAAGATTTATTGAACATAAAACTGCATAAAATATATTGAAGAAACAGCAAAATCACTGAATCAAAAAGCCAGTAACTGTGAATAGTAAGAAATTAACATTTTACTTTCGAACAGGCTGGACTGCCACCTGGTGTGATCAATGTTGTACCTGGATTTGGTCCTAAAGCCGGAGCTGCGCTTGCACATCACATGAATGTCGACAAAATAAGTTTCACAGGAAGCACCAAAATTGGCAAATTGATCATGGAAGCTGCGGCCACATCAAATTTAAAAAGAACCACCCTCCTTCTGGGCGGAAAGAGTCCATGCATTGTTTTCGCTGATGCGGATGGTAAGCCATTTTACGTGTCACATCAAAATTTTGCACAACTGAATTTTCAAATTCACCATACATACTACATGCATGCATACAAACACACACAGACACACACACACACACACACTAACAATAAGCTTAATTTTGCAAGTACATATATATATATAATAAAGTGGGAAACATGTTTTTAGTGGATTTTGCTGCCAAAATGTGCCATTTTGGATTGTTCCACAACATGGGCCAGTGTTGCACCGCTGCTTCAAGATGCTACGTGCAAGAAGAAATTTATAATGAATTTGTCGAAAAAGCGGTCGAATTTGCTAAGCGGAAAATTATTGGAGACCCATTCGATCCCGAAGTGGAACACGGACCACAGGTAAAATTGGATTTTCCTTTTTACAAAAATTCATTCTTAATGTCAATTTAATTTGCATCATCTTCTCAAAGTTCATCATCATCATTTTGTTGCAGGTAGATTCCAAAGCATTTCATCACATCTTGCAGCTGATCGAGAGTGGAAAACGAGAAGGTGCAAAACTTCTCTGTGGAGGAGAAGCGATTGTCGGTCCTGGATATTACATTCAACCTACCGTATTTGCCGACGTCACTGACAATATGCGCATTGCAAAGGAGGAAATTTTCGGTCCGGTGCAACAAATAATGAAATTCAAAACTCTGGATGAGGTGAATATATATTGCAAACAACCCAAACAGTCTGCTTTACAATCTATTCAACGTCGAATACAAATCCAAACTGATTTTTAAGGTTATCGAAAGAGCAAATAATACAAATTACGGATTGGCTGCGTCGATTTTTACCAAAAATTTTGACAACGCAATCAAATTCATTAATGCGGTACAAGCTGGAACAGCCTGGTAACAGAAATGCATAACTTTCATCAAAACCATCATTGCCAACATTCATTTTTCAAATTCAGGGTCAACTGCCATCACGTAGTATGCCCTCAGATGCCGTTTGGCGGATACAAGGAATCAGGAATTGGAAGAGAACAGTAGGCTTGTCAATTTCCTTTCTTTGCTGAACAATTATCATTGCTTAACTTTAGTGGATGGGAAGGAGTCAAAGAATACTGTGAAGTGAAAACAGTAAGTACCATTTTACAATTTTGAATTAAAAAACAACCACAACAACAACAGTATGAAACAATACAAAAATGTACTTGCTTTTCAATTTTATTCTCAATGAAATAATTTTATTTTAGGTTATTATGAAAACATCCGTGAAACGCTTTTAAAAGAGAAAAAAATAAGACCAATTTCTGAATGAATATAAATTTATCGTCTTACTTATTGAATCGTTAAAAAATTATTCAAATAATTTAAAAATAATTTGCGTAAATCAGCAAGAATATTCAAATTGATTATGCACAGTTCAAAGTATATATATATATAAGAATGGATATTTTTTGATGCCTAGCCAATCTTTTCATATGAAGCAATAAATAACAGAACAAGTACAAAGCTGTGAAAAAATTTCAAACTGAATTACAATCTGGAAAAATGACTTAAATTTAGCTTAAAATGTTATTAAAAACTAATGCAATCATTATGGTGCTTTTTCTTTACAAAGCTCATAATAAATGCAAAAACTTTTCCTTTCAATCGTATTACTGACAAAAAGAAAAAAAATTCTAAAAAGTATACTTCTAGAAACATCGGCATCGATTTTCATGTACAATTAAAGCAAATTAATAATAAGCAGCTACAAGTGTACAAAAAAGAAACGGAAGAAAACAGCATATAAGTTTTCAGGATATAACAATTTACCACGCGCTTCATTACAGCCTAATTATTTTTCTAACTCAATCGTTTTAATGAAAAAAAGGATTCATTTTTCATTAGAATAAAAGAATAACAAATGATCGCTGAGAGGTTGAAAAGATTGCAATTACAATAAGCAATAATACCATTAACAAGTGTGAATAGTAGTAGTGACTTGCATCAACTCAGAGATGAAAGCTTTTCACAGCTTCAAGCAAAGCGCCCATTAAAATCAAAAAGAAAAAAATACATCAATCTGAAATTGAAGTAATAAAGTATGAAAACAATCCAATTTCAAAAGCAGATTCAATGTTCACCATACGGATATGCATAATTAAATTTCCAATTATTCACAGCTGCTGCTGTTGCTACAAAAGAATAAAATATAATTAACAACGAACTGAAATAAGAGACCAAAAGTAGGCAACCAGAAGAAATTCACACCAGCCAGAGGTTTATATTTTGTATAGCATATCATTTCAATGCTTTTTTTGAAATGTGAAAAATACAAGCTACGTTGAGCATCTACGTTGAAGAATCACACAACAGAAAACCAAAATGATTGTTTATTTCATTGTCAACATTCGAGCTCATACTGATTTACTTGCTGTGCCCACTTCACTGTAAAAATTCAACATGCGACACATATTATTAACGTGATAAATGTGCTTCTGTTATTATAATACAAAACTTCTATGTTATCAAAAAAAATTAATCCATTCATACTTTTTCACTGCTGTACGTGTCTGTGTGTGCGTGTCTGTTTGGTTTGTATTATGCGTAGAAATGCAAAAAGTCCATCAAAATACAAATATATCTCGCTGATAGAAGACAACACAAAAAAACGCCAAGGCGCCATCACAAATACGCCTCTGACCGAATGCTGAGAAAACACAAATTGTCAAATGAATAAATTTTTAAAAACAGAGAAAAAAAATCAAATTTGAGCATACTGTAAAAACAGCAGCGGGTAAAAACAAATTGTACAACAAAAGTTTAAACAAGATAAAGGTGAAGAGCGTAAGACGACGACGACGACGACGACGACGACGTATTTCGAGAAAAACAGAGAATAAGTAAGAGAAAAAGCAAAAGAGATAAAAAGAAGAAAAAAATAGCATAGAAAGAATAATATGACAAAACAAATGCAAAAAGACGAGGAGATTGGCATAATTGGTAAATCCGACGCGCGGTTCGACAGTGATTTCTAATTTTGCATACGCGAATCAACCAAACTAATGAGATGCATTTTATGGGAATGCAGAAGTGGCCGAGCAGCAGCATGCTCGCAAAGACGATCCCCATAAAAATACTACAAGTATGTAAAATCATCTAGTGGTTCATTTTTCGAGAACAGAAATTCGCATTATTAATTATTAAACACCGCACGAACTATATTCAATACTGGCCAATTACCGGCGTCTACAAAATCACGCATTTGCTGCGATGGCCAACTTTGTCTTTTGCTTTGCGTGATTTTCGCTTTTTATTATCTTTTGCCACCTTTTCTTTCTGTTTGACAAAAATCACCCAACAATAAAAAATGGGCACAGTTCGACAATAAATAAATAAATAAACACATACGTATTTCCTTATCTCACGAACAAGGGTGTAAAATGCATCGTCCACGCCCATGCGCGTTTTAGCGGAAGTTTCAATAAAAGGTATTCCATAAGATTTGGCAGTTTCTTGAACAACCCGCATATCAACAGCTCGCTGAGGAAGGTCACATTTATTCCCCACTACTAGAAATTACAATCGCTTATCAAGCATTATTCAAATTTACAATTTAGTGAAAACAAATTTCAAAGTTTCAAACCAATAAAAGAGAATTGATTTAAAAAATCAACTTACAAACCATCGGTACTTCTTCAGAATCTTTAACACGCTTGATCTAAATAAAAGAACGTAAACAACAGAGAAATAAATAAGAAAACATTCCATCATAGATGTTGTACACGAATATTTCTCAAAATGACTTGAACATCACAAATACTGTATACCTTACCTGTTCTCTGTACGAGCCAATGTTTTCGAAAGATTTCGATTCGTTGACTGCAAATACAAGCAGAAAGCCTTCACCAGTGCGCATATACTGATCTCTCATGGCGCTAAACGAAAAGGAACAAACATATATGATTGATTATATGAACTTTTCACTTGCAAAAAGCTTTTCATCATCTTCGATTTCACGAATCAAATACAAAGAAAAAAAAATTAATACCTATATTCTTCTTGACCAGCTGTGTCCAAAATATCCAAGAGGCAAGTTTCTCCATCGATTACTACTTGCTTACGATAGCTGTCCTCTAAATTTCAAAACTGTTGAGAAAAACATGTCGAGAAAAAAAAAGCTGCTCACCTATTGTTGGATCGTACTCTTCAACAAAACTAAAAAACACAAAACATTTCAAATACTGAAGATAACTGGGCTAAAATTTTTCTATTAAAAAATTAACAACAAATCAATTTCAATTAAAAAAAACAGCAACTGAAACTGAGAACACGCTCTTTATCGCTGCATTTGCAGTTACTTTTCAAACTTACTGTAAACTACTGATTACCAGAAGCTCAAATTTCCATGTCTTTCGTTGAATCAATTTACATTGTTTCGTGGAAACTTTAATTTATCAAACTACTCCAGTGTTCTAATGAGATCGATACGGACAACGAGGTAAAAAATACAATGGAAAGAGCAATAGACTGTTTTGAGAAAATAAAGAAGTGGAGAATCTTTTTCAAAAATTATTCAACATCAATAGAAACTTTGAAAATGAATACTTTTTCCAGCCTGAAAAATAATACTAAAATACTGATTTAGATCTGAAAAACTATATTCCCCAATCTGAGCAGATCAATGATGAAGTAAAGCTGAGGTGAGTGGAATAAAACTTATGTACAACAATAGTCCAGTTTATGATGTACATACGCATTAACATGCAATCAATAAATATACTTTTCACCCACAGACAAACATGCAGATAGACGATTAAAATAATACATCAGAAATGCATTTGCCAAATTTACCAACGCACAACACTCTACCAAAAAAATATTTAAACATTTTGATTTCCTGATAGAATTGGCACATGACGGACGGACGCGTATAATTAGCAAACAGTTTAACATTCACTTCAAAAGCTTCGAATCGATTTATGCCATTCTAGAGGTAATTGAAATTACAACATAATGATCAACAAACACTGTGCATTCACAGATTTCATGATAAACCGATGCAAATGCCAGTGTCGAAATAATTTATAATCGAAAAGGAAAAACGTCAAGCAAACAAGGTCAACAAAGCTAGTTCAAAAGCTACATACACATTTGAAAAACTCGCAGGGCAAAACGATCAATGAAGCGGCAATGCTTTGCACGGTTCGACAGAATGATTTTAGCAAAATTGATTTGCACTGAAAAAGTAGTTCATTTCACAAGGGAAAACTGGCACTGAATTGGATAATCGGCGCATTAGCTTTCTTAAATTCAACCAGAATAAAAACATCATCGCTGATGCCAAAGAGAGTTAGCAGAGAAAACAAAATAAATAAACGACTTCCCCCATACAGTACAGTAACCGAACCGATTGCAATACATCATCGCTTCACTAACAACAACTAATAAAACTTCAAAAATGAAAAAAAATAAACAACGCTTACTGATTTTGTATTAGCTGTATTGTAAGAGCGCTTTTACCAACGCCGCCGTCTGAAAAAAAAAACAAAATAAAATAACGTAAAAGTTTGATTTGAGTTTTACCTCCGACAACAACCAGCTTATATTCCGTCATATGCTTCAATAATTAGAATATAGTTCAGAAAAGCAAGAAAAGCAAGGCTGGAAATTTAGGCACACCGACGGCGCGTACCGAATGCTCAATAACATAGGCAAAGTTGCAGGCCAGGAAAAAAACGGTGGCAAAGCTAACACGAGCTTCGTTAAAAATCTAAAATTTCAAAACAATTCACGTAAAGCACATGCTCGTAAAAATAACGTTGAAAAATAAAGCGAAGCGCAAAGAAAATAAAATCAACCGCAGAAACAGACTAAAACGGCAGCATACTGTGCTAATGGCAAGTAGGTTACATAAAATGGATTTTCCACTTTTTTGAAAATTAAGTACTTAAATTTTCAACATCAACAGATTGCAATTATTTATCATTAAAAATTCAATAACAAGCATAAAAAACTTTGAAGTAAACATATAAAATGCAAAAATTACACCATTTGAAAAATACTATTACATAAAAAGCCATTTTTGCAATTACAGTAAACACGTTGTCATGTTGTAAAACATGCAAAATTAAAACCAATAAAGTATGAAATAAATGTTTACCTATTATAATCATAATTCTTGTTGTTGTTGTTGTTGTCGTTGTTGCAGATTTTCTGATTGCAATTTGTTTAATACGTTTATTCTAACACATCATTTCCGAGTATTTTGAAAAATTCAATTGAACAACGACAAAACTGTTTCGGTAAATTCTCTTAAGCTTTATGCTTTAATTATTGTGGAAACAACAGACGTTGCAAAGTGCCCAAAACCAACATTGTGTGTTATGAATAAATGCTTAAAAATGAAAAAATAGCAACAACACATTACTTTATTTGAAATTGAAGACCTACAGTGCACTAAATTAACACCTTAATGAATCGATAACTGATATGGTACCTGAACACCATAGGAATACTGTACGCCAAAGTCGTGCCACATATTTTAAATTGCGAAATAAATCTGCACTGTTGTTTAACCGGTCAATAAAGAGCACGGTCAATTCAAGGAGGAGAAGTTATCGCTGTGCTGCTATGCAAAGCGCGACAAAGGGCAAGACTGAAATTCTCAGACAGATGGTATTACATCACTGTTATCAGATGGATGCAGCTGCTTCACGTGGGCGCTTCAATTTGATCAGTCGCAAAATGAAAAGAATAATGATGAAAATTAAACACCAAATTCCCGCATATATTAGAACAAGGCTAAATAACGTATACACTATCTAGAACAACACAACACTAATTCAAGCCATTTAATCTGCACAATATGGGTAGAAAAACTAAATAGTAATAAAATAAATAAAATAATTTAAAAGAATAGTCTACAAAAATAAATTCAATAAAAAATTAATAACAAACAATAGTAGGGGTTTATTTGGAATAATGGAATGGGGGATGGATAAAAGTCGGGATAGCGCGAACGCAATCCCACACTAAAAAATTACGCGGTTGCCTGCCCCTATTCGGGGCAGCACAGAGTTCAGCGCCATTCGTAGTGCAATGAATACGCCTCCCTCTGGGATTCCTGCCTTCTTGATCACAGACAATCCCCCGCCAAGTAAGTTTAAAACACTTGGCCAATGAAACCACCTCATATATTAAACATAGTAAACCTTTATTGGGTTTTAATCTTTATTAACTGCTGCCTAATTTCTGCATAATAATTTACATATACATTTGACAGCATGCCAAAGAACATTTCAATCAACTTTTACAGCCGTTTAATTATTTAAAAAAAAATTTTTAACTAATCATCGCGGTTTCTTTTATCCTGTATGTTGCCTGCACAGTAACCTAATAAAAATAATCACTCGTTAAGGTGGTTATTTCTGAAATAAATTAATTATCATTTCAACTATTTATTTGAAATATTGTACAGTTTATAAACATTTCAATTTTAAATTACTGTAGAATATAATCTAATATAAAAGTTAACTGCTTACATGATCAACGTTACTATTAATTTAATATGGCGTTTTTTTAAATTGAAAATAAACAAATTTATTGTTCATCACGATCATTCATTCATGAGTTATTTATAATTGTTATTAAATTTAACACAACAACACAGGCGCATTGCTTCACGCTGTAAATGCACAAAAATCAGCATCCATACGTACAGATGCATGTATTAAGATTTTCATAAATTACTGTATTATAAATGTTTTTTATATGAAAAACGTCTACTTTTTCACAGAATGCAATTTCAATTGTGATTTACAGTATATCACAAGTAAGTACAACTGTATGATGAATGAAGTTAAATCAAAATTACTTTTATCATCAAACTTCATACATATCCTTTTAAAATTAATGTCAATGTTAGTGAGTTTCACTAAATTAATTCGATCACTTTGCAAAATGTTAATCTTCATAATCTTCTTCGGTTGCAGATTTTAAACATTTATTTTTCTTTTATTAATAATTTATAAAACAGAATCGCTCGTAATGTAAACCTATACAGCTCCAATTATACTTGATTATAGAACTAATTTTACATAAATAAATATTCACTGAAACAGTTAATTTGATGTAACTGCTTTATAACAACTGAAAACTGCAGCAGATTGAAAACATCATTGCCCTAACTTCATCACGATACATTAAATTAAAAAAAACAAACATTTTGCCAAATAGAAAATAAACTGATTTGCACAATTAAAATTTGCATATTTTAACGTTTATTTTACCATACAACACTTTTATTAATGTTTCACATTACACTGTGTAAGGTTTTTAGTTGATAGGAATATAATTTTCTGAAATCGCTAAATTTTCATTACAAAAACGAATTTACACATTTCTAAATAGTGCAATTTTTATAGATAAAAAAATTTTTTTTTACACATGCATAATTGAAAATAAATCAGAGATTTACTTCTGCTAGTATGACTGTAGTGCTGGACAGTGTTTACTTTTGAACCATTCATTGATTGGATGGATCGCAAGTTTGCGGCTGCGACCACGCTGCAAGTTGATCAACTCAAACTTGACATTAAAAATTATAGATTTCACGCAAACAATAAGAATTGAGCTCCTACTTGGGATTTTGAAAAAATTAAGAAAATGTCGCAGTTCAACAACAATGGTTTGAAAAAGTTTCAACCAAAACATACAAGCAGCTGAACATACACATACGAATGCCTAAAACATCCTAATGAAGCGCAGTAATAATTTAAACATACAAGCGCAATCGGATAAATGCGCAATTAACCTTAAGCTTACTTGAAATATCACTTATGCTGTCAGAAGCACAAAGTAGCAGTTGCTTTGTTTCAACTGGGTATTCATTAAACAATCTAAGAATCAAAACCAACTATATACTGCCCTCTTCTCTACAGTTCTTCACTTTCTTCTATTAAAAATTACTCAACCATTTCTTCTTCTTTGATATGCTCAAAATTCTAAATTCACTCGCACAAACTTACTTCAACAAACTGTGTGTTTCAGCTTCAAAAACTCAACCAAGAAAAAATATCTACGCGGTAAAAAAAAGTGTAAACTTCTCTGCTGAGCAGATCAAGCGGACAAGACCAGACATTGGCACTACAAAATCACTTCATTAAATTTTACTGATCAACAAACAAACTGTTCACATACGCACACAACAAACACACACACACACACACATATATACATATACATATACATATACACATACGCGGCCATCTTTCAGCAGTCCAAATCATTGATATAATACAATTTACACTTATTTACTGCAGACATTCATTGGACATTGCCCTTACTTGTGATAACACAATGTCGATGTTTCAGAAATAAAGATTCCACATTTCTTTGTATTTTGAAAAAACAAACTTACTCCCGTAGTCATTTAATAAATTCAAAAAAACATTGCAACACATTGCCATTTATTGTTTTTGACAGACAATCATCAAGCTTACTTTAATTAAAAGCAACTTCTGCTTTTTCTGTTTTTTTTCAGTGAATACGTGATTTCCAATTTCACGTAAAACTTACTTCAACCCGAAACTGTCATTTGACTTTGCTGCGTAAACTTACTTTATTCAAATACAGATAGAATATTTAATTCAACACAACAGTTTTCTGCAAACACATCAAATATCGAAATTTCGTACGATACTAATAAAAAATTTTGAAGCATTTCAGTGATCACTCACTTCTGTAAGAAACCTACTTTAAACGAACGTTACGGAGGACGACCAGAAGGAAGCCCTGGTAACAAACAACTGATATAAATAAATTGAACTAAAAGTTGTGACAAAAATGAATAAAACAAACAAATTTTCTTTTAAACAAACTACTTCAAAACAGATTTTCAGTGTGCTCAAAAACTGCAGTTCTTTGCGAAGCGAAGCAAACCGGCTGAAGCGACGCAAGCAATGGTAATTCACCAGAGCAGATTGGATATTCTGAAGCAAGCACCCGCTTTCATTGACACTGAAGTACGATTTTGATGTCCTTTTTCGTCCACTCTTTTCATTCTTCGCTGCAAAACCACCCACCGGCCCGAGTTTTCTGCAACAGCTAAAAGATTAATATGGACACTGTTCTAATACCGTATTTAAAAAAGAAAGTCAAGTACATTGAACAATCGAATATTTCATTCTGTAGTTGCAGAAACAGAAATAAAATGAATATAAATAATAGGGAACAATTTTTCCAAATAATAATTTCGACTGAATAAAAATTATAGAATAAATTGCAAAGAATGAATTTTCAACTAAATTACTGACTTTATGATTTTATCAAATTGATTTGTAATTGTACAAAATAATATATTCAAATGTTGAAATGAAGATTTTTGATTAAAAAATAAAAATTACAATAATTCATATTTAAAACAAAAGCATCTTTTTTCAGCAACTGCACTTGGACAGTAATATAACGAAAAGTATATGTTTTTTTCGAAAAAAAAATCCGTAAATGTGCGTTATGAAATTAGTTTAATTAAAACAAGCTTCCTTTTATCAAACGGCAAGTTTATCGAAAACACAAACATTAATTAATTAAATATAATGCGACAACGCGATCCAATTTGTTACATTTTAAATGCACACGTTTGCTATTTGTTTTTGAAAGTCTGAGCAAAAAAAGTTATTTAATAATTTTTGTTTCAATTTTAATAAATAATTTTATAATCAAAACTAAAATATAGAATGTTTGAAAGTAAAAAATTAAAGATAGATAAGATCAATACGTAGATCAGCAGAATAAACGGTGGTTACCAGGATAAACCGACGAGGGTTTACGCAGGCTATGTATGATGATGATTACATTACTTACCAATCGATTCGACGCTAAACTGCTACGATCAGTGCTGTTCAGTTAGCCGACAAAAACAAGCTGTCTGTCAGACAAAGCTACTGCACAATAGTTATCGCAATGAATTATTTAAAAACATTAAAAAGAAATACTCGTGACATGATGAGAAATAGATATATAACAAAAAAAATATTACGGTTTTTCAGTTTATTCTTTGCATAATCAAAGCTGCAGTGTCGTTGAGAAAAGCAAATACATAGGTTCGATTAACTAATTGTCATTTTTAACCACCGACGCGCCACGTCCTGGCTCCGCCTATTCACAGGCCGCCGGCAGTGGATTGGTGCCATTTGGAAGAATCAAAATTTTCCCATTCATTTCTGCCTTCGCCTGGAAAACATCCCGCCCTGGCAAGTTAGCATTCGCCATGCAGCCGGGCCAGAATGCGGAAACGCCACCGCCCCGTTGTAGCAACGATTCATTTTTCATCCTTATCCCGCCTGCCAATGCCGAAACGGATCACCGATACCGTCACTTTGGTGGTTCGGAACTTGTGCGAACTGAACATCCGGTGCCGAATCCCGTCCTGTCGAGAACGGATGCGTGCTTTTCAAGAACGACCACAAGCGGCTGGATTTGGAACCCCCGCGACCGTGCCACCTCTGCCTCGCCCACGCTTTCAATTCAAAAACGATCCGGAGCCATTTTTGACTTAATCGACCAATCCGGTGGTTCCAACGTCGGTCCACTGAGTCGCAGCTGGCAGCCGAGGTCCACGAAATCCCGCCCCTTCCAACGCAACATCTCCAATTCCGCAGCAGAAGCAAAAGCGGTAAAAATTGTCAAACCATCCGGACGACCGGCCACTTCGAGAGCTTCGAACTTTGCCAACGTCTCGCCTCGGAATCTGGCCAAACATCCGCAGCAACAAACAGCATCTGCTCGTTTCCAAACGAAACAATTTTCCAAGAAAAAATATTCACCACGAAATCACAATCCGAGCAACGTTCAGGTAAGTGAATCTAAAGCTTACCTGAATAGAGAGGAGGAGGAGGAAGAGGAGAAGGAGGAGGAAATGATAAATAAAATTTTACATTGCAAAATTCACACCCGAACGCTGATGCTTGTTTTACATATACTTTTTATTTCCATCCCATTTTCCAGTTTGCAATTAGATTGCACCGCTTTTTAATGACCTCGCCTTTCTATTATTTTCCTAAGATGATAAGATCGATTCGCGACAATTTATCCGTCTGCGGCCTAAACACTCAACCCCCAGCCCTCCTTCCCTCTGCATGAATAGTCGAATTCAAAGCCTCAAGGGAAACAGAGAGAATCTTCAGACAGGATCTTTGAAAAACACAAATGCCGTATTTATTGCATTTTCACGCTAATTTTTAGAATTTTAATTCAGAAAAGAAAAACTCTGAACATATTAAATATTAATTTAGGAAATCTCATTCGGATGCAGAAAAAACAAACAAACAAACAAAACAATAGCTAATGTTTTTTTTGGACACAAGCAGAAATTATAATTAAACATTAGATTTCACGCACAATCATTCATTGTAAGCATCTAAGTAAAGAAAAGCAAGATCAATTGAAATCTTCGGCATAACAATTAAAATTGTTCAGTGCACGTTAAAACGAGTCTGCAGAGAAAAAACCAAAATGGGAAAAAACGGAACTGATAAGGCTGAATAAAAGTTTCAATCGATAAACCCAGTTAGCCAAATTGTTAAGCAAAGCTCAGAAATGATGAATGAACGTGGGAAAGCAAATTTTCCATCAAATCAATAAGACTAATATGTGTTTTTTAAATTTTCCATAAAAAAATTCAAAAAATAAACTACATATGGTGAAGTATTTATGGTTTAAAATGATGTTTGCATTTGTTGTTTAGAAATTTTAACTTCTGATTTTCATTAAATTAATTTACGCTGCAAGTTCAACGTCCCAAAGCTGAACTTGGTAATTCAATCATACTTAGACTATCAAGCTATAATGGTGCAATCGTGGAACATGGATGCTTAAAATATTTAAAGCGAAAATACTCGTAGAACAAAATATTCCCCATCAAAGTTTATGCAATTTTATAAATCTGCATAAACCGAAAATTAAATCTGATTCTAAAAAAATTTTATTTCAAAAGTAATTCATTTTTTAAAGTTTAAAATTCATAAAAAGAACAACATTGTTTATTAAATCGAATAACTAACGAAACAGCTGACGAAATAACAAGTGCTGAAAGTACGTCAAAACTGCTAATTTTCAACAGAATTCATCTTCAATTCTTACATGCAAAGAAAATGTTTTATACTTTCAATTCATGTATGTATTTTGCAAATATTGTTTAAAAAACTCATAAACTAAGTACCAATATTAAAATTATCCATCTCCAACGCTGAAATGTAAAAATTCGGCATCAAACGTTATTATACTTTACAATGCAGTGAAAAAGTTTACATTTTTAAAAAAATATTATTAAACTTATTATAGTTTAAGCTTTTGAAGTTTTAAATTTATTCAAATTAATGTCAAAGATTATTTAGGAAAAATTATAAATACTTAATCAAGAACAAATACAATAACAGTATATTGATTGATTCGTTTAAAAATTGGTTACATTTGTACAATTTACAAATTCGTCGTGCTTAATGTGCTTTGTTTCTTAAGTACTATATTTCAGTTTATATTCACGTCGTAAATAATGTATTAGAAAATTTCTGCGAATCAACTAAACAATTGCCTTATTCATTTGCATTTGCAATAGTGATCGCAATGGTGTTTTCAAAATATTACAATTTTGGAATTAAACAAGTTTCATATTTAAATTAAAAATGATCAAAATAAATTACAAAATAGTCTTCCATTAAACAGGTTAATATATTCATTTACTTATTATATATTACACAGTGACAGTAAGTTTAAATGTAAAAGTTTCAATTTTACAGTATCCTTTATAACAAAGGTTTGATATGAATTGTTTCTTCAGACGTGCAATAAGTTACATGGAAAATATGTACACAGAAGGGGTATGCTTCATTTCATATATTTCAAAAAATTTGTCTTTTAATTATGGTTATTAACAAAAAATTATGTCAGTTTCAAGGTCTTCAATTTATGCTTACGCAATGCAGTGCAAAACATTGTAAACAATGGAAAATTGATCGAATAAAATTGCAAAATACAAAATGCAATTCTGCCTCTGCTTTGCAAACAATCGAAGTAGAATAACCATTTTCGTATGACGTATAATTAAAATGTCAGTAAGAAGTTGAAAATTAGACATTTTCTAATGTAAAACCCATAATTTTTGTAAAACAAGTTTCTACACGTTCAATAATTGAAAAAAATATGTATATTGCCTGAACAAGATTTGCAGATGAAAGTAAACATTCTTCAGTCGATTCAAAATTTGTTATGTAATTACCATATTTGTAAAAGGGAAGTGAAGAATTGTTGACAATATCCTGCAATTTTAAAATAACAAAATGCAAAACTGCCAGATTGTCTTTTCCATGCATTATGTATTCTTTATCAAGTGATTGCAGAAATGCTATTTATATCAGTTATAAAATTGTCAGAAGATGTTTTTTAACTTTTGCAATGAAAGCAAAATATTTTTGCAGAACAATTTCAAAAATTTTCTTACACTAAATTAGATTATATAGTCATAATTATTAAACAAACCAAGAAACAAACAAAAACAAATTCTTCCAGTTTTGTTATTATTAATCAATCCTAGGCGGTATGTAATATTATTAGATGACTATATTTAAAATTACTGGCCAAATAGACAAGTGGAGCAATACTGTAGATGTGTGTGTGTGTTGGAAAATTTCACTTAAATGGTAATAAAAAAAAGCTAAAAGGAAGCTTAATTCATTGATAGACGTCATTGATTATTGATCTGCTTGCTAATCAATGCCATCTAGAACAGAAAGATGCCGAACAAAGGCGTCATTATTGGCTGCTGTCTGCCTGGCCGGCTGTGCTTAATGTTGCTGCTCGCTAGTCATTATTACACCAAGACCAGTTGTGCTTGCTGTCACTGTCTGCTCGCGTTAGCATGTACTTGTACGTCTAGTCTGTTTTGAGGTTGTCGAAAAAGTCCCCTTCTTCCCCCCAACACTTTACTGCCTTCAACTCTTCTCATTCATATTTAATATATAATTTTTTTGTTAAACTTCAACAATAATATATTTTTAAACAACACAAACAAAACGCTCAAACTCTGCATATTGAAACTGCTTAATACGGCGTTGTCAAGCTGATTCCATTCATCAGTGGCTTTCGGCCAAGAAAAAGACTTCCATTAAAAGCAACTCCGCATTCTCCTAGCGAGGTAAAATTTGCCATTTTTCTTTCACATTTGAAAAAATGATGATTTCATACTCTTTGACAGTATATTTAATTTTTTTAAATCTGCATAATTATTTAAAACGAAAACAAAAATAGAAATCATCAGTGCATTATTTGATAAGGGACAAATACTCAAACTGGACACTTTTATTGATTCATATTATTATTATTATTATTATTATTTTCTCAAATCCGAAATACAACAGTTGTCAGTCAAAAATTGATCCAATTTTCTCATCCAGACTCAGCATCAATCTCGCTGATTCACCTCTGCGTAGGTCAAGCAAGCGCGATGCTTTTCCCCTTCCATATGTGCAACTGCTGCTCGATGCGAGTTGCAATTTTGCTTGTCTCGTTTATTGAGCAAATAAAATCAATCCCCTCTGGAATATATATAAATTTTTTGAAAATATATTTTCACAGATGAGAAATAATTGTATTTTCATCAACACCTTTTCAAACATTTAATATTTTTCATGCTCAACAATAAAGTATTTCAAAAAAATGACAAGAAACAATATTTAAAAAATTTTCATTTTTCCAGCGACTGTATTTTGATTTGAAAAACTGAAAAAGCTTAGCTAGTATTTTTTGTTAACCATTTTCTCATCATTTTATTGATCACCTTTTAATTCAAATATAGAAATAGAAAAGAAGTCATAATTTGTCTCTACTGGTGTCTGATTTCTAATTTTTCAACCGACAAATGAATAAATTCTCAATTGCTTCAACTCAATGCAACGTTAAAAATAAATATTATTGCTTGAAAACATATTATTTTTATTCTATGCTGTTTCATTTCGTTTCGTCATTTATTGCATTACTGTCATTATGTTACATCAAACTAAGCTGAAAATGCAAAGTGGATTCTCAGTTAATCACATTTAATTGAATATTTGTGCACTTCACTTAAAATTATTTAAAAAGATTATTTTTTACGCATCTACATTAACAAATTGATTTGAATGACATATTTGTCTTTGGTGAAACATTCGAAATTTTTTCTCATTGATTACTGTCAACAGAAAGTAAGCATTAACTGCACACTCAGAACACATGTTTATTGATGATAGATTAGATGGATGAATCATCACCAGTTACAACAAAACTGTTTACAACTATTTTTAAACTACATTCTCTTTGTTCCATTAATGTTCATAAATAAAGTACAGAACATTTTGGCATGTGGTTAAATGAAATTTAAGTACTACTGATATTTCATTTAGTAAGATCTACTTCTTAAATAGCTTTTTCATTATCCATTTTTAGTATATAATGGAGCAAAATTAAACATACGATAACTTTTCAGGTACATTATTACACAATTACAGTAAACTTAATAAGCAGGTATCTTTTCAATTAATTTAAACATCACTACATATTCTACTGTAAAATTCATTTTCACCTTTCACTTGTCGAATAAAAAAATATTTTTACTATCAAATTGTACACAATTAAAATTACAAGTTGTAAGTTGAATGCAAATACAACATTATGTGATTTGTACAATCAAAAGTTTTAATTTTATGCGAATTTTAATTCTGCTAGGTTTAGTGAAAACTTGCCGATATGTTAACAAATCTGTTCGAATGACAGATACCTGAAATTTATAGTTTCGTCACATTTTCCGTCTTATTTTAGAAACAGGCAATTCACTTCATTTATCATTTATGTCGTTTTTAATAAATAACTTTTCCAATTACAGTTTACAAACTGTTCTCGTTTCTCCGTTAAGAGTGTAAAATTTCATCGGAAAATGCTGGAATATTTCCATCAACAACTTAGTCGATTGTTCATTTCCATAAATGTTTTCAAATATTCAAATAAATTTTAAATTGCTGACACTTTGAATTATTATTTCAGTTTACAAAAATCGAAGAAACAAGTTGTACATAATGATAAATGAAGAAAATGCAAGAGCTGACATTTTGAACGAAAAAATAAATTAAAAAATTTATTCTAGCCAAACTTAAATCATAAAAATAGCTGAATGCAAAAACTTATCATCTGTATCAAGCTTGGTTTTAAAAAAAATTGTCAGTTGCTTTCAAAATAATAATAATATGCTAAACTGATGACAGATGTAGTGAAGAAAACAGCTTCAACTTTTCGACATGTTCATGTCAAATGCATTCAATTCATGTTTCATTTTCCTCATATGAAAACTATTTAAAATAGAACTCTACAACAGATGGTTTAAAGTTACGTTTGAAATGAGTTATAAGATGGAATTTTTAACCACCAGATGACTTTCAAGCAGACAATTTTAATCAATATTTATTTGCAATTGCTATTTATTATTAATGAAATCAAAAGTGATTTAAAATTTCAATAATAATAATGATAACCGATCAATCATGAATTAAGAGACAATTTAAGTGAAAAAATGATATAGTAACAGAAAATTCCTTTTAATGGTTCAAGAATAGCAATATTTATTTGATCCTATTATTTATATTGGATGATATTATTTTTCCGAACATAATCTAGTGGATACAACTGATCAATTGGTAAAATGAGCAGTTTGGAAACGAATGCTTGGAAAATTTAAAACCTCCTCCTCCTCTTCTGCAATGAATAAATTTAATAATTCTGAGCAACAGTGCAATTCAACATTTGACAATTTATTCTAGCCGCTAGTAGCGCCGGCTAGGCTGCCATATGGAACAAGTTTTCTTTCTTGTTGAAATAAATATTTGAGTTCTACGCACCGCTGTTTGTCTTTTTCAAAGCAGTATATTTTCATCAACATCCACATCTCTTTGTCACTTTTTGTTCATTGTAAATTTGCCCCCTTCTATTATTATTATTATTACACTGCAACCATGTTTTCCCTTCTCAACAACAGAACATATTCAATTATTTATTATTTTCATTTTTTTATTTGTTTTTGCTCTGTGAAAATATTTTCAAAGGTCAACTTCAATTTGCCTATCCACTTCCTGAAGCATAAGAAATCATGCTAATTCAAAACATTACTGTCATTTGTTATTATTACTATTATTGACACTAATCCGTTACTATTAAATTAGTATTTATTGTTAATAAACGTACGTTAAGCAACCGTTTTTATTTTAAATTTAAAAATATAAAAAAATTAACAACCGAATGATTGATCGATTATTTTCAGGCGGCCATGCATACTCTGATAATAAAAGGAGGAAAGGTAATCAACGAAGATTGCATCATTCACGCTGATATTCTAGTTAAAGATGGGAAAATTCAGTAATAATTGACAAAACTAATATTCTGTTCCATCCTATTTATGATATATATATATATGCAAATTTTTTTTTCAGAGAAATCTCGCAAAATCTGGAAGTTAAAGATGCTCGAGTGATCAATGCTGAAGGAAAATACATTTTTCCAGGCAATCTTTGAATCTTTGATCATTTTAGATAAACATTATTCCAGTAAATTTATTCTATTCAGGTGGTATCGATTCGCATACACATTTTGAATGGCAGTCTATGGGTATTACTTCAGCGGATGATTTCTTTCGAGGTACAAAAGCTGCTCTTGCTGGAGGAACTACATTCATTGGTATTGTGATTTCAGTTAACATGAGCAATTTAATTATAAAATAATATTAATTTTAGTCAATTGCATTCAGACTGATCAAAATTCTTTGTTAACCACCTTCAAAGAATGGAAAAGCAAGGCCGATTCAAAAGTATGCTGTGATTATGCGTTTAGTGTTGCTTTGAAAGATTGGTCAGATCAGACGAAACAAGAAATGAATGAATTAGTGATGAAGCACGGTAAAAATTAATGCTTTTATTAGTTGTGGAAAATTATTATTCGTACGTACGTGTTACATTCAGGTGTGAACTCTTTCAAACTGTGTACGGCTAGCAAAGATTCAACATTTCTGAAAGACACCAATTTGTACCAAACGTACAAGCACTGTAAAGTTTTGGGCGCTTTACCGAGAATTCACGCTGAACATGGCGATCTGATTTCTGTGGTAAACTTATTTTTATAAATTATAACATTGGATTCTGTGTAAGAAGTGAATGTAATTTTTCTTTCCATTATTGCCAGAAAGAGGAAGAACTGAAAGCTACCGGAGCCTACAAAATGAATCCAGCAACTATCCTGCTCAGCCATCCTGAACTAGTGAGTAAATTAGAAGAGAATGCAAATGATAAATTCATTTTTTAAGCTTGAATCAGAAATGACAATGCGTGTCTGCTCTATAGCGCAGCTTGCAAACTGTCCCCTCAGTGTGACATCGATAATGAGCAAATCAGCAGCAAAAAAAATAGCCAGTGCACGTAAAAATGGTATGGCATGCATTTAACTACTGTACTCAACTTATTTATAATTCAATAGCTAACTCTTTCTTTAATTTTATAACAATTCTTTGGCAGTCACATTTTAAATAGAACAATTCAATATGTTAATAGAAATTAAATAATAAAAATCACAAACAATATCTTAATAATAATATTAATGAGTTTAAAATGTCAGCGAAAAATTTTAATAACTGTTCTAAGTGATCGTATCAACAGTAAATTGTACCTGAACATCGAAAAATAGAGGGGAAGTATGGAAAACGTTAAATATGCAAATAATGGTTGAAAATTGATTCCCTTTCAGTTGTTTAAAACGATAACGAATAGACAAAAAGAAAAATAAATTTTAAATTGCACTGCCTTGTTTATGTTATTTCACCAAGAAACGAAGGCAAAACACGCTATTACTTCTCGCGTCGCTGAATGATTTGATTTGAATTGAATGACTGATTTAAAATACAAAATGTACAAGTATTGTAACAACAACAACAACAAGCCCAATAATAACAGTCAATAACAACAGCTCAAAAACATTTTAAAATAATAATCATTAAAAATGATAATAAAAAGATAATTAAAAAAATTCTTACCTGAAAAATGAAATTTTGAAAGTTGTCGTATCACATAGGGCAAGTTGTTTTCGGCGAGACGACCTGTGCAGCTCTGGGTGCAGATGGAAGCCAAATTTATGATTCGAATTTTAAAAATGCGTCTGCATTCGTTACTTCACCTCCCATAAGACCAGAAAGCAGCTTAAGATCGAAATTTATAAATCGGCTTGCGTGTGATGAACTGCAAATGGTCAACAGTGGACACTGTGCTTTCACTAGCCAACAGAAAAATGTTGGTCTGAACGATTTTAGTCGCATTCCATGTGGTGTACATGGAGCTGAGGAACGGATGATGATTGTCTGGCAAAATGCAGTGGTAATTTTTTTTTCTTCACAACTTTCGGATTCTTGAAATAGAAGAAGTAAATCCTTTTTCTTCAGAATACTGGGAAAATGGATTTGATGCGATTCGTCGCCGTTACCAGTTCAAATGCAGCAAAAATGTTTAACATCTATCCAAAAAAAGTATTTTATAACCATTTTTAATTATTATTCTTAAAATGTTATCTCTTTTCTTGCCTTCAGGGCCGTATTGCCGTTGACTCTGATGCAGATTTGGTAATCTGGGATCCAACAGCGGAAAGAATAATTTCTTCGGAAAAGCATCAGTCAGCCTCTGATTGCAACATTTTTGAAGGTTTCCGCTGTGTTGGCATTCCTATTGTAACCATCTCGAATGGAAATATAGTGTTTGAAAATGGAGAGGTAAATTTTTAAGTCGCTCATTTCCAGTTAATAGACATGCAACACTTTTGTAAAGTACTGTATATCTAAACGTGAAAATCTTTATTTTGAAATACCGAAATTCCACATCATAATTGAATAATATGTTTAAAGCGTTTTTGTTTTATTTTTAAATGTGTAAATGAAATTCAATTAAAAGGTAGGGTTGTTTGTAATTTGATTTTTTGAAAATCTTAAAATACTGCTATTCATCAAGTGTATAATGTGGTTATTGCAGTCGGGATTATTTACAGGTAACAGCTACAGCCGGAAGTGGAAAATACATATCTTTGGCCCCATTTAGCGGTGTTGCATACCATCGTGTTATTGCGAGAGAGAAAATACCACACCACATGCTAGATGGCCTGCACTTGGAATCTGAAATTCGCAAAGACCATGCAAATCGCACTAACACCGAAGAATTTCACAATCGTCCAATGACAAACGCCGGATGTCGCAATTTACTCGACTCAACTTTCCTTTTAAGTGGTACGTACAGTTTTTATTTTACAATGTCAATATGATAATTTTAACAATAATTGTACATTTTAGGCGAACAAGTGGGTGATGATAAGGACATCAGACGAATGTCAAAAAGAGTGGTGAAACCGCCAGGAGGAGAATCGCACAGAATCTGGTGATTTGATTATTAATTAACTTTGCTTTGCCCATGCCCACGTATTTTGTACTTTTCAGCTGTTTATCAATTATTATATATTTAAAAGAACAATTGTTAAGACAAATTAAGTACAAATACATTTTTATTGTGAACAAAATTTTTTATCAATGCTGAACAATTTAAAATTACATACTATTGTAGAAAATGTAAATATTCCTAATTAAAAGAAATACATAATCAAAACTAGTAAGGAATTATGTGAAAAAAACTGCATGTCATGCGTAACTGTTATGGAACATTTGCCAATCCCTCGATAAGTTGTTCGTAAATTTGGATACCTTCTAAGTAAACATCTTTGTTCAAACGTTCATCGTTGTCATGAAGAAGAACAGGCGTCTTTATCATCGGGCTGAAACCATAGGCGGGAATTAATTTCTAAAATAAATAAATATCATTTATTCACTTTAAATCTATAGAAATGCATAATTTACACTGCGCAAAAAGCGAGCATCTGTAGCCCCAGTAAATATTTCAGCTTTATATTTCATCTTTCTTTCATTAAATATTTCCGTAATAGCTTTCCACCATTTATCATTCGCATCGGTTGGAGACATATATGAATTATCTCCATACTGTAAAATTACGAAATGTTTTATAATTATCTAATCGCATACAAGGATGGTCAAAAGAAAAAGATGGCTTCACTATTACATGTAAAAAATAAAAAAAAATTCACACCTCAATAAACTCTAAATCAATTCCGCCACCGGCTTGAATTAACCAAGAGTCAATCTCCTTTTTTAAACGCTAGAAAAAATATTTAATTTTATTTGATTTTTTTGTTGTTAACTATCTTTGAGATTACTTCACAATCGACTGTAGGTGGAAGGCGTATATCAAAAACTAAAATTAATACGCATTAGTAATATTTAGTTCAAAAAACGACATATCTTACCAGCAGTAAGTTCAGAAGGAACAACATTTGGTTGCACTCCTCCCTTTAAAAATTAAAAACAATCAAAAAACTTGAAACAAGATAATAAAATCATTAATTATTAATATTCTGATCATGTCAATGTAAATAAAGTTAAAATTTACATAATGCTCTACGTAGAACGCTAAAAGTACAGATAATGTCCAAGTGATGGAATTGATTACTAAATAAATGATCAACAGTCATGGTAAAAATTTTATGCTAAAAGAATTCAGTACCGACAGCTCTGTTAAATTGACAGTCATTAAATCTCCCATTGTCAGACTGGGGTTACATTTCATTCTAGCCTTTTCTGATTCACGTATATTGAGAAATTTGTCGAGTAAAAATTTCTAAAATTTGTAGCTAAAGTTAATAAAACAGTTATAAATAAAATGCAAAAAAGATATAATACCATTTTTTCAGCAGCTGTATTTTCAATAAACTTTGAAGCGTGACCTGGGTTTCCATGACAAGTTAATTTTATCCCTACATCGATAAACATGCATATATTAATGATGAGAAATTTCCGTTTCGCGTCAATTCATACACCATGTATTCCTTTCTGCATAATAAATTCGATAAACATCGTCTTCAGTTGCTATTCCTATAATCATATTTAGCTACAGAAAAGTATTTTTATAAAGACTAATGCAATTTACCTTCATCTAAGCATACACCTACATTTAGTTTCTTGAAACTATCTGTTTCGATAAATTTTGCCATTCCGAGTTTTCCTCCCATTTCTTCATCTATACAAGTTTTTCAGTGAAAAAATAGGGCCATTAAAATTAAAAACTGTTCATAATCATGATAGATATAAAATATTAATTACCGGGAACAAAGGACAAGTGAATTGTCCTTTTGAATGTTTTTCCTTGACGCTTCAAATGCAAAATCGCTTCTAAATATCTAAAATAAAGTTATCACTATTATGATTATCACAAATACTTCCTTTAAATGAAAACAATTAATAAACGATAACTTACTGCATACCAACATTCTTCATATCTTGAGAACCACGACCATATATGTCACCTTTTTCATCCATATGCCCACTAAAAGGATCATACTTCCATTTTTCCTAAATTAGACGCTGTTTGTTGAAATTTATTGCAGTTGCAAAATGGAAACCTCATAAGCAGGAACCACATCCATATGAGAATTAAGTAATATGCTGGGCAATGATGGTTCGGTTCCTTCTAATGTCATGATTAACAAGAGGTTTCCTGAGGCAACAGTAAAAACTTCACATTTCAGCGGTATCGATTCACCAATTTGGTGTAAATATTGTACAGCTTTTGCTAAAATATAAATTTCGATAAACGAAAAATAAAATTTCACGTTCAAATTTATTAAAAATTACCATAATCAGGATGTGGATGTACTGTCTTAATTTGAAGATATTCTTGAAATCTTTTAACACAATCACAATATTTCATTGCGCAAAATTTCTCTGTATCAACCGAACAACTGATAAACAAGATTCAGATATACATTGATGAATATCAAAAAATCAAATAGATACAATTTGATATATAGGTAACGATTATAAACTGGAGATTAAATTCAAAAGAAAAGATAAAAATATTCTATCAGACTAACTCATGTTGTTCAATTAATTTATAAGATCATGTGGAAAAACCAATTCCCTCCCCAAAGGAACAAATTATTAGAAAAGTATAAGAATACCGTAAGTTGATTTTTAAGTTACTGCAATAGTAATTGTTGTGGAAAATATTTTGCTGCACATTTAACTAATTGAGCCCAAAGAGAATATGACGCTAAAAGTGTACTTGATTATCATGTGAGAATTTTCAAATCAGTGACATTGCATTAAAGTTACCAAAAGTTAAAATACAGCCAACTATGTTTTCATCATTATTATTATCAAATGTAAATGCTGAAAAAAATTCTTCTGCTTAACAGCGTTTTATTAATTGTTTATGTTAAATAAATGCATTTCAAATATTTGAAAGTATTATATAAATTTAAAAGTAATTCATTTGTCGTGTTCAAATTACATAATTTTATTATTGTAAAATTAAAAAAATGTTTTTATACCTGAGTGATGTTAAATACAGTAATTTTATTAACAAATTTGTTAGAATGGCCACTTGAATGTTAAAATATTGAAAGGGTGATTAATTGATATAGCTTCAGGTTGCAAAATTTGTATTATATTTTCCATTGTACTGTAAAGTTGTACTGAACTTAACCATATTCCAGAACTTGCATTTCAATTCCTTTGCAAAAACGGAATAAATTTACGCATTGTTGAAATAAATAGCAACTGTTTGTTTCATTTTTTTCACTTTTGATGCATTTTAAGTTTGAAAAGAATCTTCCAGCTTGCAGTTGTGCAACGATGAATGCCGACGAAAGGAACAACAACGCCGACGTTGTATCACCAATTGAATCATCGATTGATATGTATAAATTGATTTCGCGTGTATCTTTTGGTTTCAAAAAATTTTGTATTTTCTTTTCAGTTCTGTTGCACAGCTTCGTCCAATATTGGAAAATGCAAGAAATGACCAAGAAATTATGACGCACATGATTTCTATGATTGATTTTGTACTTTCTGAAAGAATGGGTCTGACAGCTACTCGTACATTCATTTCGGGATTTCTTGAAATTGTAAAAGAAATGTCCGAATCATTAGCGGTTCCGCTTGTTACGCATGTTTTGGAAAGTTTGGAAGGAAGAGCAATTTCGTTGGAAGATCAAGCAAGTTGATTAATTGTATTGTTGAATATTGTATATTTGGTGTTTCCACTTCCATCTTCCAGGTAGTTGCTATAAAATTGTTTCTGGCGAAGACTGCGGCGAATAAGCAAGAATGGCGTAAAGCTGCGGATTATTTGGCAAGCATTCCGTGGGAAAATCGGTTTGAACAAAACAAAAACAAATAACATTGAAAAATACAGTTTCTGATGTGTATTATTTTCAATGAATTCAGTTCTGAAGACATAGAAGGAGCGTTCGCTTATTTGCGCATTGCAGCGTATTACATTGAAGCAGCCGATTTCCAAGAAGCCGAAACGTACGTTCACCGGTCGAGTCAAATATTCAAATGTGAAAACTGTGATATTGAAGCGAGGAAGAAGGTGAAAATAGATTGGAATGCAAATGAATAATATTTGCATGATTAGCATGTGAATTTAGATGCTTTGTGCACGGATTTTGCAAGGTCGGCAAAAGTTCAACGATGCTGCGAAACGATTTTACGAAGTGTCGCTATGCATTCTTTTGCCAGTGGAAGATCGAACACAAATGATACGATCTGCAGTTTTGTGCGCAATTTTGTCGCCCGTAAATCAGTTACGCTCTCGACTGCTTAGCGCACTTTACAAAGACAGTCGAACTAAACAATTTCCATTATTTCCAATATTGGAAAAAATGTAATTCAAAATTTAAAATTCATTCATAAATTGTTGAAAAATATTATTTTTTTTTGTTCAGGTTTCTCGAAAATATTCTGCCGTTGGATTTGGCAGCAGAAGTGGAAAAAGAATTGCCAGTGCATCAATTGCAACCAACGAAAGATGGTAAAAAGTCATTTTGCATATAAAGTTTTTTAAAGAAAAAAATAATATATATATATTAAATATTTTTCCAGGTTTCACCGTTGCACAGTCTGCATTTATCGAACACGGTTTGATGTCAGCTAGTAAATTTTACAAAAATATTACCCTGAAAGATATGGGCAATTTACTGCACGTATCTGAAGAGACAGTATTATTAAATTTTTTTTTATTTCAAAAAACAACGTCCACTAGGTCGATATATATATATATCTATTGGGTAATGGTGTTTAGGCAGAAAAATTTGCCGCTCGAATGATTTTTCAAAATCGGCTGGATGCTCAAATTGATGGTATCAAGAAAATTTTAATGTTCAAAAGTGAAAAAAAATTTATTTACTTATTTATTTGTTTGCATTATTGAAAAAGTCTTATTTCACAGCTCGAAGTGGTTTGGAATTTCTCAACGAGCATATACGTTACGCGTGCGAAAGTTTGAATTCCATCAACGACGACATTGCTGCTGCTTATCCTGAATGGTACGAGAAGATCTTAGAATCTTACAAAGAATAAATATTCGAATTGAACCGAATTCAGAAAAAAAAATAATTTATTTCATTTTCCCCTTTTGTTTTGAATTTTGGTATGCTAAAAAAAATTTTCTTACCAATATAATTATTTAAAAAAGAACCAATAAAACCGACGATGTGATTGTGATGATGTGTAAAGATAGAATGAATTTTGCGTGAATCAACAAATTGGAAAATTGTTTTTCTTTTCCTAATCCGGCAAAAGGCATCGCCTTCCTCCCGCCGTATCGCAGCATGTCCATCCTCGTTCACAATCGTCGTCAATATCGCAACGATCAATGCTATTTTGAAATTTCGGTCCAAAAAATTTCGGACATTCTCGTCGAATTTTTTCTATTTCTGCGAACACAATTTAATTAAAAAAAAATATAATTAATTAAAATGAATAAACTTTGAACCTTTAGCTGGTCGAAGTTCCGGTTTGAGGCAAACTTTTCCGGAAATAGTTTGGCAACAGAGTCGATTTTCATCGCAGTCATCGAATCGAACGCACTGATCACGCGCATCCAATTTCACTTTTCCCGTAAACAACGGACATCTGCCTTTTCGTTCTGCAGTACGTTCAAAATTGACAACAACAAACAAACAAATAAACAAACATGAATATTCAAATTTTCCATTACCAACGGCAATCATTTTTTCGGGATACATACAAACGCGGCCGAGAACAGTTCGACAACAGATACGTCTACCTGGACAATCTTCATCCTTGTGACACGCATCTTGGGCATTTTCGTCAACTTTTGCCGATAAAATTGGACAATTGCCAATTTTATGGCTGACTGAAATTTTTTCCATTTAAACAACAAATAAATTTTCAATAATATATAAACAATTTGATTTACTTGTTCGATCAAAATCACTAACAAAGAAAAAATAGAAAAGCAAAAGTTGTCCAATAATCATGGCTGATGAAAACAAAAAAACAAACAAACTTTTCTCAAAAGTCAGCCAACAAACAACTATTAGCAGCAAGCAGACTAGCAACAATTGTGAGAATATTTTCCAACAAATAAGCGAATGCAAGCGTGTCGATTTTATTGCAATTCAGTTGGTGTCTGGTGTCGTATTTCAAAAATGTGGAAAATCATCATCATCACCACCAGCAACAGCAGTATGACGAAAAATCCCAACCGACCAATAACACCACCACACTACAACTTCGGCATCACATTCAGCTCTAAAGTATTGTCCACCGCCCACATACCCCACCAGATGGGGCGTGGCAATGGTTTGTATTTCAAGTTTGAAAAATGAATCCGACCAACAACGTGTTCTCTATTTCTCTTTCTCTGTTTGTGTGTGTTCAAATATGAATCATTTCAACACTCATCAACTTCAATTCTTGAACTGGCCGTTTTTTTTCTTATTTCCTCAAACACTATATTCATTCACCAAACAATCAAAATATTGGAAGAGAAAAATTCATTTTTCTTCTCTGCTTTAAAAATCACTTTGAACGAAAAAAAAACTAACTAACTAATTGAAGAAAATTTCAAATTTACCCCACGATTGATTATTGATTGTTCAATTCAAATTCAAAAACAAAAAACAATGTAAGACTACGAAACGCAAATGCAAATTTTTCACTTTTACAGTAGACAAACTTTTACAGTTGGTTATTGATAAACAAGTATATTTGTAATTGGGAATGTTTTTGTTTGCAATTTGAAATGAAAAATTAAATCAAAAATTTCTTTTCACTTATCGTATACTGTAACAAATCACAATCCTACGAATAAATAGTGGTAATATGTGTTTTTTTTTCAAATGCGACACATTCGCATTTCACAAGCAGAAGCAGATACCAGAAAAATAATTATTAAAAAATTTCTCTTTTTAACAAAATTCGCAAATTGTCAATTGCCGTAAGGTTTTGTTTCAAATATTTTAAAAGTTCAAATTATGCGCTAAAAGCAATTTTCCACATTAAGCAAGTTCAAAATTGATAAGCCAATTAATTAAAATGAAAATTTTATTTTTGCCCATTGCAAAATGCGAACAGCAGCAACATGTAATTAGTCAAATTTCGACCATTTTCAAGAATGAAATGAACATCGGCAAGGTTGAGGGCAAAATTATCATGCGTACATGAACAAGTATAAATAAATATAAAAACAAACAAACAAATTAAATTGAATTCAGTCGTGTCGGCATAGATAGTTACAAAAAGAAGAGAATATGTACAGAATGAATAATTATTAAAACCGGCAATCAGACTTTCGATCGAAGCATCACCGTTTTACCACCACCGGTGCAGTTGGATTCGGGCGAAGAGGAAGAATCGTCGTTCAGACGACCGGAATTGCCATTGGAATTGGGTTCAACGCAGTCGCATATACGACTGCATCCACGAGCCACTTCCGAGATGAAGCTCTTGTCGTTGTCCAATTCCAAGAACAAGCTCAAGTCGAACCGGCTCCGTTCGGGAAGAAGCCGTTGACATTGGGCGTCCACGGCACTTGCCGCTAGCACCGTCTGAACGTAGCACTCGACCAGCTGATCCAAGCCGAGCTGCATGTCACCGAAGTTGCGGTCGTCGACCAGAATCAACCGACTCGTGTCCGTACCGGAAGTCCCATCGGCACCGGTAGACAAGTTGGTTCCCAAAATATCCCAACTACGTCCCGGTGGACAGTGGGCTGTCAACGGTTCGGCCGCTCGGCGGCAATATATCGCCACCGGCATCCAACCTGCCGGACCCGCGCAGACCATGAACCGTAAATCGGCCACGTAGCGATTGTCCGGGTCGAACGACGGTCTGCAGCCAACGTGGAATAGCTGATTCGGGCAACCGGATTTACGCCAGGCCGGATGTGATATTATACCCTGGACGATGTATTTGTCGTACGTGTGGGCCGTTTCCATGAAACGCTGCAGCTCCGCTTCGCAGGTGATCGTGAATACGCCCACGCCGCAATTGCTGTACGGCACCTTGACCACCAGTTGGTGGTTCATTTTCACCGCGTATTCTTGGATCCCTTCCAGCGTGACGTCGGTGACCGTGTAGGGGACGTGGATTTTCAAGCCGCTCGCCTGGTGCAGTTCGTTGAAGCGCTGGTAAGCTTTGGCCGCGACCAGCTTGTTCCGTCCACCCGCTACACAAGCAATCACCGGATTCATCACCAACGTTTTGCTGATCAACGGCAATTTGAGCCACGGTTTGCGTGTCACGTAACGAAACAATGCCCGCACGACTACCCACTGACCGGTCGAAACTTCCAATTCGCACACGCCGTCCACTGTCCAACGCATGTACGGCGGCAAATTGGGTTCGAAGCCTACATTCACCAAGTAGACAGTTTCGTTGGTCAATTGGGCGAGCATCATCGCGTACGCGTAGCTCTCCTTGCGCTGCTTTTCCACATCGTACAGTACGGCAAGGCAACCACCGGCGGGCAAATTAGCGTCGTTCAAAAAGGGCAAAAACGCGTGTTCCATCACACGCCTGTAACCCTGGTAGCCCCAGTCGAGGAACGGTACGCTCTTGTTGCCCGATGGGCAGCTGTTCATTTCGATCACTGCCATACGTTCCTCGCCGTTCAAATTCACCGTCCGAATCAAATCCGCACCGGCCCAACGGTAATATTTCGACGATGTCTTCATAATTTGCAACAGCACGTTGTGATCAACTTCCGGATGTTGCAGACAATACCGTCGTGCAATTTCCTCGTTGCTCAGGTCCATCAGCTCTCTGACGACCGGATGCAACTTGGCGTTGATCACTTCTGGATAAAAATGCTCACGTGCTGTTGCTTGATGGTTGGGTTCGATGATTTCGATGAATTTCTTCTCTAAATAAATATTTCCAATCAGCAACATTGCAATTGCAACAAAACATTTGAAATAAATTCGTAAAATAACCATTTCAACAAATTCGTGAAATCCCAACTTACCGTACATAATTACTATACTTTATCAACAATGATACTGCTTTTCAACTGAATGCTATGTGTTTAGTTGGGTAGGGAAGCGTTCAAATTCACATTCAAATACTATTATCGACATTTAACAAAGAAGAATTGCACAACAACCATGATGAAATGCACGATGCTTATCGTTGCAATTTATCACTCATTACTGAGCAAATGGTCCAATTCTATTACCCGTTAATTTATATGCATCGTAGATTTGCATAAGTGTCGCAGGACATTTTGTTACTTTTCGCTCAGGCATAATAATGTATGTACAAGAAAATGTACTAGCGCAATACAAAAGCTTTTATTAAAATTGTAATTGCCAATTGCGATTATTTTGAAAATGTTTAAAATGCACACTATTAATTAATTGATATTTATTGAACATTGAACACTGTTCATTTCAAATTGACCATTCCACTATTGCAATTTTAATTGTTTAATTGAAAGAAGAGCGAGATCAAACAATAATAATAATTCAGCAAATACACAGCATGTTTCATTGTTGTGTACTGTGCAAATAATAACTTTTTCATTTACTGCTGAATATTTTCTGTTCTTTTGTTATAAAAATTTATTCAGCATTGGAAAAAAGAAGAATGTAGCAGCCTGCAGAGCGCCATTTGGGGGAAAATATTTGCTCGCACTTTATCTCAATTGTCAACGCACCTGCCTTCTTCTTTTCGTATATTTATTCTATCGCTTTATCCTGGTTTTTTGTTTCATGCTTAACTTATTCTTAATCGGATTTTCCCATCGAAGAACAATACATGGGAATGAAGAATATAGAGCAGTGGAAGATAAATAAAAAAGGTAAAGGTCAACGAAGATCTTGAACATCTGGTAAAGGTCAATGATGGATAAAAGATCTTTTGTAATTACTCTTACAATTGATAAAAAGGTCAGCGTTGGATTATATATAATACTCAGACAGACGATAAAAATAATAAAAGAATCAGGTCAGACTGCTTTCCCACCAGATAAGACTAAAGAACTGCTTGCTGACTGAGCTTGAGAAATGATGATAACTGAGAATTGATTATAAAAAATGGAATGAGAAAAAAAAATATATATGAAGATGTATTTTTTCCCCTTCATTTTCATTCAAAACTAGTTGTATATTTTGATAGAATCTATGATTTGTTGAATAAAATTCATCAGTTGAAATGATGACTCATCATCAGTAGTTTATAATTTCAAATTCTACAGTCGAAATGTTCGTATGGTATTATAGAATAATGATTGATTGTTTTCAGTGCGTGACATGACTAACGAATTGTGGATAAGAAATAGCGAACGCTTGCTTACCTGATGCTTTCGTGGAGACCATTTTGATTTGATTGTCGAAAGTTGTGATAAATTTCAAATGCAGCAAAAAGAAGCTGGAAAACGATCAGCCAACCGACAGTGGAAACAGAAGATGAAAATTTCCACTGGAAAAATT
This sequence comes from Trichinella spiralis, assembly GCF_000181795.1. Lineage (NCBI taxonomy): Eukaryota > Metazoa > Nematoda > Enoplea > Trichinellida > Trichinellidae > Trichinella > Trichinella spiralis. The sequence continues at coordinate 11,298,736 of NW_003526941.1, read as the reverse complement.
GTTCGGCTCAAATTTTGGTATTGAAAAAAAAAACCAAATGAAAATTTGGCGACAACAATCCCACTCTCTGCGCTTATTCGACAACACGAGACGAAACGGAGAAAATTCCGAAGAGCAGATAGCAGGTTGGTTGCAATCAGTCAACTGACTTGGACGACCAAATAGCAGGCGTTATATACCCAGCCGAACGGCCTGTGACTTCACTGACCAATCAGCGTCGAATTGGTTTTGACCGATTCAAAAATTTCGAATCCAGCGCCAACTGGTGAGCAAAAACTGTCCACCCGAGACGAACTATTAAGAAAATCAACAATTGAAAAATAAAATCAAGAAAAAAAAGAATAATCATAAAATAAATCGAATAATTAATAATAATTAATAAGAATAATAAGAATAGCAGCAAGAAAACAAAATTCTCCGTGTTCAAGTTGCTGGTGGTGGTGGTGGTGGTGGTGGTCGCGCGTACGAATGAAAATTTCCCCTCGCAGTAATCGTTCGCGTTTTGCTCATTGCAATTTTCAACGAACGCCCACACAATTTTTGAGAAAACAAAATTTCCAATTTCTACCAATCAACATTTAAATATAAACAGTAATTTTTAAAAAAAATATATAGCAATGCAAAAAATGATGATGAATATTAAAAATACATTAAAAAATTTTTAACGCAACGGTTGTTGTTGTTGTTGTTGTGTTGTGAGAAAGTTCTAGTTGGCTGTTGGCGTTTTGTGTAAGCAAAAGATATTCGCAGCAAAAGGGCTTATCGATGTTCTATTATTCATTTATTTATTGTTCACTTGCACGTTGAAGCTGTCCGTCGCTGAGCTTCAAGCTGGACAAAAATCAATATCCCGTGCAACAAACGACGGCAACGACATGCGTTGCAATTTTTATCAAAAAAGCATGTTCCAAGTGACAGGGCCAAAAAAGACAATTATGAATATTACAGTTTTTTTAAAACGTCAGCAAATTATTCTCCAACTTTAATCACCACATGATAAATATGCAATTCAAAAAAAAATTATTTCTTACACATATATTTTTTTTGAAAAACAAACTGAACTTGACTATGTAATTTATGATGTAATGTGATTATTACGGTAATTGCGTTTTTTTTCTTTTGGAACAACAATTTCATTTTCATAAATAAACTTGAAAGAAAAAAGCAGTATATCATAGCGTCGGGATGCTTTGAAACGTTGATAAATTGAAGTTGAGCTTGTGCAAGTGATGCTTTCACAAAGCGTAAGATCACAAAGCGATGAATATTGACAACAGCAACGTTGAGAGTAGAGAAAAATTGCTTTCATTGTCATTGAATTTTTAAACTTTTGTGAACCTTCTTTTTTTTTAATTTTATTCAAATGATTGTTAAATATTTTGAAATTAACATTGAAATTGTTTGTCTCATAATGCAATTATGCACCACAATCAAAATGAATCCAGCACATCAATGCATCATCATCATCATCATCATTTTGTTTGTTTATCATTCATTGTACTGTTATTATCATCAGTGAGAGAAAATGGAAAAAAATTTCCAAATAACTAAACTTTAACACCTTTGTTAATTTAATTTAAACTAAATTTTATTTATTTATCATATAATTATTGACTATACAAATTCACAAGTGACTGTCAATATGTCTTGCAATGAAGAACAATAAAAACGATCGTTTGTCTGTCCGGTCACGTGACTACAAATGAATATCACTGATGATATAGATTCGGTTCGCATTTTTCTAATTTTAATAATTTACATTCAAGCAACGTAAAATATTTGTAATTAATTTAAATTGGTCAAATTTCATTGTTGTCAACAAAATCAATTACCCTGTGACCCGCTCGTTATCACAACAACAATTGTAAGTTTTCCTGCAAATAAGTGGCTACAATTTTCACCAAACAAAACTGTCATCATTACACTGTGAAAAGCTTATCATGCTAACAGATCAACTTTATCCAATAAAAATAGCTTACATTTACATTTTCAAATTTACCACTTAAGCGATGCATATTTTCGAAATAGCAACATATGAATTGTGCAAAGAATAAAAACAAATATTACACAAATGAATGAAAACACGTTTTATAAGTACTATTTGACTGATGTTAAATTATCATCGGCACTGTTGCACTTTGACCAACATCTCTGCATAATCCGTGCTCATTCGACAAGCTTTATGTTTGTAAAACAGCATATTTTCCTTTCTAATAAATTGAGATTTTTCAACTGTCAAATTCGACTGTTGGCCATCTAATATTATACATTTACATAGCTGTCACACTGCATAAGTATGTACTTGATTTTCTAGTTAATTTCTTTTTTGTATTATAAAGTAAAATTAAAATTTTATTTAATTTCAAACAAAAAAAAACAATCAAAATATTACCTGGCTAAAATATAAAATTTCTATGTTAATAGTTAAATTTATCGCTCGTAATCTTTATCTACGCTACGGTATGTATTTTTTGGCATTTTGCCAAATGTTTTCACTGATACAACATTGAAGTTAATAATGGTTATAAAATTTAGAAAATGAAATTCAAATTGCATAATTAACAATGAAAAATAAAAAAATGATTAATTTTATATTCAAAAATAATTTTGAAGTACAACTGAATATTTTCGGCAATTGATGCTGTTAACGATGATGTAAAATAATAAAGGAGAAGAAGAAGAAGCACGTCTGGTAAATAATAAACTTGTCTTCCAGTTGGAAATGTGATTAATTATGACAATAGCATTGAACAGAACATTTATCATTCTGAAAGTATGACTTAATAAAGATGTCGATTGTTGCTGTTTTTATGAAGAATAAAGTTCATCGATCTTTTTTTTACACGCCCAGTATGAAGCTTTTTCTCCTACTGTAGCAATGATGAAATTTTTTAAAGTATTTCACTGAAGTAATAATTGATATTGTTACAATTATGTTGCATGGGTGTGTTTGTATGCATATATATGTATATGATTGCATTGAGTTCAATTTTTATCAAAAGCTTATCTTTCCAACAGATAACGCCAATTTTGAGATGAACATGTTCAATTCAGCCGTCAATGTCAGCTATTCAGCAGAAGAAGTAGCTAATAAAAACACCTATTATGAGCAGTTGATGAAAACAATAATTTGCTCTTGAGCATCATCAGTGTAGAATGTAACAATATAAACATATTTAAATGTGCAATTCGAATTGTAATATTTTTTTTCTATTGAAAAATATTTCTTTAATTAACTTTCCTATTTCAATTGTTTGCTTAATTGAATTGAAAAAAAAATAAACAAATGAAATTTTCATCGATCGGTAGAATGTGAATGTTGCCAATTATTCTGATAAATAAAATTGAAATTAAGACAACAACGATGCCAACACCCAGCAGAACCCAGTGGGCAGAAACCCACTTTCGCCCGCATGCAGTTGGACCAGTGAAGTGTCGTTTGCCAAAAATAATCGGAACAAATAAATTTTCAATAATTTCCCATTTCGAACCAAAGTGACGTTTACGAATTTGAATTTACAAAAATTCCCCTGCACGCCTTTTCAACGGGAGAAACAACGCCCAAACTTGATCAGAGAAAATTTTCATAATTTGACCCAATTGCGCGACACTGCCCACCCAAAATTGCAATTCCAACTACAACATTCAACGCCTGCGCATCGGCACCGTTGATATTATTTTAATTAATCACAATTAATTAATTAATTAATTAATTTCTTGAACTTCAATAAAGTGTACAAATGAAAAGTGAATGACAAGGTGCACAATTTGTTTCACTTATTGTAAATTGTGTCACGAGAAACTATTTTGGCAATCTGCCAAATAAATAACCAATTTCCTCATTACGGTGAATATGAAATACAAACCAATAGAAGGTGCGAAACAATAAATTTATATATGCAAATTTTTGTAAAATTCATTTCAAACAAGATCCCTAATGCGAACAGATTTCTTGATCGACATGTCACAACCTTCGTGATATTTGTAAGCTATTTTGAAAGGCCAAGTTTCAAATTGACTTTGTTCCAATGTTCTCTTTTCGGCAAAGGCACAATTTCGAAACAAATATGGATTTTTTGAATTCATATCATCACTAAAATTGAACAAAATTTATTAAAACAAAAAAATATATATAATTGTATAATCAATTCAATAGAATCACCTGCTGGTTGATTCGGTCGTTTGTTGTTTGTTGTCTGTTTTTGGATCTCTCATTTCACCTGAGCGTAGTTTGAGCATTTGAATTTTATGAGCAATTGTCTGCTTAGCACTGTAAGACAATTTTGGTCGAAATGTATCGACTGAGGTAAATTGAACAATTTCATCCAGAGGTCTGAAAAAATGTACAAAATTGATCAATCACCATTTTTTTCCTGTGTTTCACTACATACGGATCTAGGACAAAATCATAATTGCCGTCTTCATTTTTCTGCTGGCGATATGTAGCATTGTATTCGAGCATCACATTCACCGCATTTTCAATTGAAACAGTTTCATTTGATGAATACAATTGTGGATTGGTCTAAATATTAAAAAATGGAAAATATTTCAATAGAACAATCATTAAGATATTAAAACCAATGATCTTATAACTCGTACGTACCGACTTGATTTCAGGTTGAATTATCCACAATAAAAAAGGTAAAATATTTAAAACAAGAGTATCCGGATCAAAATTTGAATGAATCTTTGCCGACGTTTCTGAATAAATGTCACGTAAAATGTTTGCATTTCTTGACAAACAACGCACAGCCTGTATAAAAGTAATAATGTTGAATTTCAAAAAATAAAAAACAAAACTCAACCTCTCTGTCCAAATGTGGATACTGTAACTTTGTCGGGGCATTGGATGAAAATAAAAAGTGAAAAGCAACGGCCGCAAAGGGAAAATATGCGTTCAATTCGAACAACATGTTTTCATTAATACAACGCTTCAATATATCCGTAAACTGCAACCACTGCAAACCATTGCAAACTGACCTCATCCACGTGTCTCGGAATGGTACGGATAGAAAATTTTCAAATAGACCATCAAAAAGACGATCTTCATTTTCGCACTGTGATATAGTTCTTAGGATTGATTCAAATCTGCAGAAATGAAAAAAAAACATCCTTTTATTTTTCTTTGCTATCCTTGTTCTATTATTATTAATAAATTAAATTAAATTAAATTAATTGCTGACTGATGAATAGGACAAATTAAAAATGACACAAACATCGAACCTCATTTCTTCTCGTTTTTCATTATCTGCTGCATTATTGGAATTTTCTCTGCGACTAAAATTGGAATAAAAAATGAAAATTAATAGAAATATACTCAAAAAATTGTAAACCGACCGTTTAAAACGAGGCTGCTGAAAAATTTCTCTCCAAACGGAAAACATGGACTTTTTCAAATCTTTCTGCCCAACAGGCAGACGTTGAATGTCGTCATATCGAATGTGATCAGTTTTGCTTTTCAAAAATTGCAACGTATTGATGCACGATCGGATGTCATTCTCCGCTTTTTGACACAACAAATCCAAAGCTGACTGGTCCGCCGTCAACATTTCTTCAGAACAAATCTTAAAAAATTTGCATACTATTTGCAAGTAAACAATAAAAGTGGATAAATTCATCAACCTGCAACAGTCTGGACGATAGTCTTGCCGTTTCGACACTTGGAACATGAATTACCAGGGCAATTTTGCGCAGCTCACGAAGCGACGGTGCATACAGATCATTGCATATGCAAACAATCGGTCTGCGGACGATAATTTTTCGGCTCTTCTTCCCCGACGCCACACCCTTCACAAGATTGACCAAATAGTTGACCGACGGCTGAAAAATTATTTATCAAACAACGTGATATATAATAAACATTTTTTATGTTTCCAGTTTTTTTTAATTGAAATTCATATAGCCTTTCAGCTCATCAATTTTTTGAAAAAAAATACCAAAGGAGCTCCGTCGATTTCATCAATTACTACACAATGAGGTTTGGGATTCGCGTCCAAAGTGCCCGTCATCAGCAAAGAATTTTCCAAATGTTTCGAAAATGCATCCAACGATCGATCATCACTAAATGCAAAAAAATCATATTATAACATAATATGAGCAACAACAACAACAAACAAATAGGCAAAAATTAACATAAAACAGTTGAAATTGTAAAAATTATTTGTGAAAAGCTTTTTTCTCCAAACTCCATCAATTGCTATTTTTTTCTGCTTTATAATCTTTGAAATGTGATAAAGCTTAACATCTCAATAACATTTCGTCAACATTACTGCATGCATAATTGATTACCCAATTGTAATAAATAAAAAAAATTCGAATTTAAATTACCTGGCGTTCATTTCGTGCACATAATAGCCACAGTGCTTGGCAATCACATGAGCCAGTGTAGTTTTGCCAATGCCAGGACTGCCCCACAGCAGTGCAATTTTATAAAGCGGTCTTTTCAATGAATCCAATTCAGGCTTTGATCCATCGCCCGATGTGGTGGGAAAAAGCAATTTTTGTTGTTTTTTTTTCGTTAATAATTTTTTCCTATCAACTTGATGTAATGTGTTCAACTTTGGCTTATTGTTGAAAACACAAGTATCCCATAGTTTCATCCAAGTCAACAAAGCCCGATTTGAACCCTGAAAATGATTGCTTGATTGTAAAATATCCAAACAAGCACTTTTCTCTCCCCTGTCACTCACGTCATCGCTGAGAAGATCAATGTACGTTCGTGGTCTGTACTTTGATGACCAAAGTTGACCACATTGATCAGACGAGTCAGATTTTGACAAATCCTCTTGATCTGCCATCATAATTTCCAGCGGGTCAATTTCCATATTGGTCACTGATTGTACATCATCGTAAGACTGCCGACAATTATTCTATTTGCAAAAAAAATTGAATTGAAATTTTTAAAATTAAAAAAGAGCAATCTTCAATAAAATGCAAGTAGTACTATGCTTTCGGCTTGGTGAAGCAATTCTTGAAAATCTTCGCTTAACAGATGGCGTCGGCCACCGGCGGCAGCTTGATGCTGAGTCGGCTGCAGCTTTTGCCTTTTCCATTGCATTTGCATTTGCTGCTGCTCCTCTTGAAGCGGTTGCTGCTGCTGTTGCCTTTCGTTTCGTTGCTGCTGGTCAGCAGAATCATTGCTGTTGTTCGTATTGAGCACAGCATTTCCTTCTTGATCATCACGAACACGCACGTACATACGGCCTAAATTAGCCAAAGTGATCGGTATCCAGTCACAGTCGACCGGTGGTATGGAAAAAATACGAGCCGTCGGTCCTTCCATTGTACCGCCATTCCCTAGACGTAAAGTAAGCAAATTATAATTATTGTTTATTTATTTTCTCATTGCAACAACATTTATTAAAATAAATTTCAAACTTTATTCACCTCAGTCAGCAGTCAAATATGTAACAAATAATTTTTCACTAACAATACAATTATCAATAAAACACGTAAACAATATGGCAGTGTTTTCCTTTCAAATTTAAATCGAAACTTTCTCCATCTACATAAATAGCAAAAAATTTAATTTTTTTAAAAAATTATTCATTTACTTTTCCTTTTTCACGATTTTGTATAAATAATTTCATCTTAATTAATACTTGATCAAATTTGCAATTTTGCAATATTTCTGCCTTTCTGCACACGCTAATCAAAAGCACGTTTAATCAGATTGAGATGAAAATTTTCCATTTACAATATTTCTTGCCTTTTCATTTCCAATAAGCAAATATTGGATGAATTTGAGAAACAACAGTTCAAGTAAGTTTTAAAAAATTTAAATAATTAAGGAAATTAATCGTCCGGCTAGTTGGATAATTGAAATGAAAGTTTTGGTTAGTTTAAATGTTCCAAAGTCGATTCATATAAACATCTGTGATGACACCCTTGACAATTTTCAGTCAAGTCAAATAAAGAAATCAATTCTCCACCACATTCATCATGTTGATGTATATTCACGGAACATCCACTTGTAAGCAGTCTTCAAGAGATATAACCAGTTGTGCTTTGGCATTTGCTAAACGTTGAAAAATGAAGTCACAACCATATCACTCACTCACTAACTGATCATCAGTGTGATCATTCATTTTTTTATTCAAATTCAAATTGGCCAGTGCTCGTTAGATGTGATCCCCTTAACTGTGAATTGAAAATTCTTTCTTGATATATTGAAAGCTCTGACGCTCATCTACATTGCGCTCTTTTCAACTTTCCAATCGATACAGTTAACTGCGTTTTCAGAATTGATCATGTTTTTTCTCTTGTAATTCTTACTTAATAATGACTTAAGCGATTGCTAATAGAAAAAAAGCAATTAAATAAAATGTGAAATGATGACAAACGGAATAATAATAATAAACATCAGGGAATTGCTTTACTGAAGTCACACACACACATATGTACATATATATCTACTGTAAAAGCTTTCAATTTTTCAGTTGCCTCTATTCCAGACATCAATCAAAGGTGTAAAATTAGAAAACAAATTCAATTAGCCAAAGCTGAAAGAGCGCTGCTTATCTTCAGTCATAAACAAGTTATTTATTCCATTTGCGATCGTATATCAATGAAAAATATGCAGATTATATTGAAAGATTTAAAAAGAAACAATTATTAATTCTTTCATATCACTTTCTGCATTTCATGTAATATGAGTTTTGCGATAAATTCATTAATATCCAAACTTTCTTATTTTCAAAGAATAATATTTAATTGGAAAAACCTAACTATATAAAGATTTGCAAAATACTTTTCCCAAAATTGAAAACAAATCTCAAACAACAGTTTTAATGACAAGGAAACTAAATGTAAAATATCAGAATGCTAATTTACTGGTTAACTGTAATTTGACATGCCTTAAGTTGAATATTGAGGTGAAACAAAATGATAAACTTACTCGCAGAAGCGATACTGAGATGTTGACTTTGTCGCATTTCCAAGATCCGATCGATTGCCATATCAAGTTCTTCATCTTGTTCATCAAATCGTCGTATTTTATTGTTAAAAGTATTCTCATCTCTGCGAATATACCAGTTTTTGGGATCATCAACGTCAAACGGATTCGATTCAGAATGAACATTAACAGAAGCGCCGGAAGCACTTGCCCAAGCACATTGGCCAGCAGATAAATGTAACATTGTCACTAAATAAGGAAATTAAAAAAAAACTAAAGTTAACTACTATAATAATAACCATTTATTAAATTAATACCGTTTTCAAAGTTGAAAATACTGTCAATAATAATAAATATTTATAATTTACATGAGTCTACATGGTTTTCACGGGTTACAATTATCAGTGAAACATCAGAAGCATTATTTTATAATACAAATTTTTACCATATTTTACTACTAAGCTATTACTTGAGAAAAGTTAATATTTTAAATTTATTATGCCGACGAAATATAACAGAAACAACTGCAAACACTGATCAGAAAATGCAAATTTAAACACCATGTAAATCATCATACCTAGCAGTACATGAAGTAATTTTTAATATCACAGCATAATATGCATAAATTCACATGTAATAACAAATAAAAACTAGTTTCAATCAAAACCGTTTTATATATTTCAAAACTGATGCTACTTGACCAATTTTTTTGATTTTTGAAAATCTATTACAGTATTATTAATGATAGTCAAGTTTTAACTATTAAGTAGAACGTTATAAACGGTAATTGCTTTCAAATAATTTTATTCAACAGGAGTATATTTAACTTAAATTATATGAGTATGTAATTAAAGGCATACTTATCAATGAATAATTTATTTATTTGAGGATTAGACCAAAGCTATTGCAAATTTAAAACTTTATCTTTGAAAAAATCATATTTAAATTAATATTAAAATTTCAAATATTAAAATTTTGTTCTTGATTTAAAACTGTTTTTTAATATATATTCATATGCATTTATTTATATGTAAAACAATGATTCTCGTAGTTCCTTCAATAGAAAGCATATATTTTTTATTTATAAATTTAAGAATTAAAAGAAAGAAAATTGGGATACATAAAACTATATAATTGCTTAAACTTATCAGAAAATCCTGTCATTTTAAAATGCTGGCATCTAAAAAGTACAATATGAACCAGTTACAGTTTTTCAAATTTTATACAGTACACGTACTTTGTAAAATGAACATTTAAAACATGATGTGATGCACGATACAGTACATAAAATGGCAACAGATTTGAATTTTTATAGTGTCATCATTTAAAACAGACTGCGAAATGTGCTATCCAGTTCTCATATTCAAACGATTTATAAATTTAAAATGTAAGAAGCATTTGATTTGCCGACTTTTTGTTATTTTAACGTTTGATTTTTTTATTATAAAAATTTTACATTGTAAACAATGTAATATATAATTTACGTAACTTTAACTACATATGTACATTTTAAACTATGTTTTGTTTACTGAGCTTTTAGTAATATAGGATGAGGAAATCTTTTAATAAAATTTTTTATAATCCTTTTGTTAGATTTTATTTTGTAAATTTTTTTTCCAGAGAACATGCTTGTTATTTAAAGATATACTCGCGCAATTACAAATTTTTAGATTTTTACTAAACTTTGTATACTAAAAGGAAATTGTGTTTCATTTTTCAAAGTACATTTTCATTTTTTAAAGTGTTCAGTAGTTTATGTGAATATTTTTACTTGCAAGCAATCTACGGTAACGGTTGATTCAGCTACAAGAAAATCAATGATCAGTTGTTGACGCTTGACAGAATATATGTAAAGGATGCTTGTTGACACTTGAAATGTTTTGAGTCGAATTTTCATTGATATCGATCAGTGTTTATGAAAGCAATATTCATTAATAAAGTCGTGTTATTTTGGTGCTTATATTAAGGTATATATAATTTATGCTAATTTAACAATTTTTAACAGTTCGTATTTATTTTGGACCAGTTTTCCAAAGAAATACACACACTGTTATGCTGTGTTCGTTTTCAATAATAAATACTGATTTTACTTTTAAGTACACTAGTTTTCTTAACTTTACTTTTAACTTACTTTGTTTTTCATTCTTTGATAATACAGCTGAACTAAAAATTGGAAATTGTTTTATATTTTGTCGTATTTTTAAAGAAAGATTTATCAATCTGCTTTATGTTTAAGGCAAAGAGCGTTTCCGTAGCCGTTGAGATCGATCGCCTGCGGATAATGAATATGTCGCTACGCGTCTCAGCATGTAAGTCATTAATGTTATTATTATTAATATCACTTTGTTGGGACAGGAATTTAATAATATAATAATATATATATACATATGAATGTGTGTGAGAGTGTAGTATGATTGAAATACATTTTAGTACAAAGAAATACATTTATATGTATAATAATAGTACTATATGCTTTGTTTTTTTAATGTTGTTTTGAAATCATCTCTAAATCTTGCATTTTGATCATCGGTGTGGAATTGTCAAAACATTCAGTCTTTCAAACTGTTAGTCCAAATTAGTTAATGAAATATGGATAATCTGTATAGTTTTTTGTTTTACTGGATATCGAGACATTATGTAGATTTAGAGAGTTTAGCATTCTGCATGTATTTGTTTAAATAAATTGTCAAAAGGAAGTTTTTCTGTGTTAAATTACATTTCAAAAGCGTTTTGTTAATTACGTTTTAGTTTATTGGTGATAAGTTGCTACACATACATAGATTATACAACTTGCTACTTTGCGGTAACTTTTCATTTCCTATATAGCATGCACATGCATTAAGATATCTTTGAATGGGAAAGCTTTAGAATTGTGTAAATATTTCAGACTATTGGTTTATGTTTTTAAATTGTAACTGTGCATTTGAATACACTAGTTAACACTGAACATTCTCGTATAGATTGGCGATATGAGTAAATTGATTACGGTATGTTTCAAAATTGTACTTTATTTTCATATTCATTGTAAGAATCAAATATAAATTTATTTAATGGTGGTAAGTGTTTTATTAGATGATATTGGTAATAATACAAATTGTAATTATTTCTGTATTTGTGTTAGTAATGTGATGAGGAAAACAAAGGTGGCAATAAATTTAATTTTGATATCACAAACTTTTTTTTATCCATGTAAAGTTGTCTGTGAAAGATTAATTATTAGAAACAAAAAATGGAACACTAATTTTTTAAATCAGGGGCACGTGTGAATCTGATTTTGTGAAGGTTTCTATTGATTTGGCAGAATAGTGAATTTGATTGTGTTGTACTTAAAGAAAATGAAGTATTAACTAAATTTAAGTTCGTATTTAAACTGTTTTTTGTTTTGAAGCAGTTGTGGGAAGCATTTGATTTTCTTACTAAAGTTCAATATCCTGCACTCAATACAGAAAAGTACTGAATAATACTATGACTTATCATTATAAAATGGAGATATATGTTTATTAAGTTTCGAAATGTGTAATTTTAGTATAATAAAGTTCAAAACATTGCTTACTTTGAGAAACGTTTACTGCTGTGTTTAACTGATGAGGGGTGAATATGAAAGCGCCTTGTGCTTCGTGCAAATGTGACAATAGATTTGAGAAAGGAAATGTTGCTCATATACTTAAATATTTAGATTTAAAATGAACAGAAATTGAAAAGCACGTTTTATTTGAAAATTCTTGCAATGCAATATGGTTCACCATTTGGGAAGGGCAAATATATTTTTCACAAATGACAACGATGCAGTTCTAATAAGTCTCTGCCTTATTATAGTCTGCATTCACAAATTGAATTTCCCTTCTTATTGCTTTAGCCAAAATGATAATCAAATTTCTAACCATCATGTGGTGATTTCGCTATCGCATAAATAAATCATTTTGCGTTTGTTTATTGGAAATAGTATCAGCACAACATGGCATGTAGCTGTTGATAGAACTTCGCGTAAACACACTTATTTCCTATTGATTGTGAAATGCGTATGAAGTTGGAGAAAACTTGTCTTTAAATTTTAAATATTATTATAAATGAAAGCGAATAATAATTTTTAACAGTTCAATTATGAATTAAATAAACAAAATTATCAAAAGATAATACGTTTTTTTTGTCAATGCTGATCACAGTGTTTCAATCGATGAATTTAATCAGTAAATATGAGAAGGATGATTCAACAAGATATTATACTTACAACGCATTTGTAGGTTGTATTTTTTTTCTTTTGTATAATCAGTAAAAAGTTATGATGGAAGCTTCGCAGTTGCCACAAAATGGTGATATTGTGCGGATGTGGAACGTGAATTTCAATTTTCTTGACCATCATTGATTTTGTTCAATACTTTAAATTCCCTTTTCTATAAAAAATTGCATATGTGAAGTGGTTTTGTCTTTTATTTGTTAGTGGCTCTTATTGCTTTTAAATTTCTTGCATTTTCTTTCATCATTGTTAAGCGTTCAGGCGTGGTGGTCAAGGCGAGATCTGCTCAGAGGGGGCAAATAATGAGCAGTCGAAATCTTGAAACATTCACTTGTCAATTGCTGCGCTTTTGTTCACCAGAAAATTCAATCAAGTGTGCCGGCCGGTGTTCAAACCGATTCTATTCTGCTTTCTTATTATTATTCATCTGCTTTTCTTCTTCATCATCATCATCATCTTCTTCGTTTTCCATTGCTACATGCATAATTTTCAACGTGTCTAATCTTGATTATGGCATATTTATTAAAATTCTATCTTTGTATGTGACAAGTTTATCATTTAATTTCTTTTTTTCTTAATTTACATTTAAAGTATTTTTAATTAAATTATTTAAATACAATTTCTTGTTTTTTAATAAAAATTTTATTTGAATATACTGATTTGCGTATGTTGAATATTTCTTTTCACTCGAGTATTTCAGTTCATTTTTCATTGTCATTTAATGGAACAATGTTTTTACTATTCATATAATAGAAGAGTGCTATTTATTTATTTATTTATTTATTTTGATGAAAGAATTTTTTTGTCTGTAGCTTTTAGGCAGCTTTTGTTCTATTTGCCGTTTGGTGAAAATTGATTCGTTATGAAGTGTTCATTCATCCTATTTTTGTTCCTGTGTTAATTTAATAAATCAATGTTTTCAGTATTTTATTTGCATTATTTAAAATATGCATATCAAATTATAATTTTTGAAATAGGTGTAAAATTTATAATCCATTATAATTTTTATTTGTTCAATGGAAATACAAAATAATTGTTGTATTGTATATTGCATTTGTATTTTCTTTTTTTTATTTCAGTTAGTGCAAAGATCAGAAATTTAAATGAATTTTACCAACATGTGACAAACAGCCAGCAGCTTCCCTCTGGATTGGACATCGTCAACACTCTCAGATATTTCCAGCAAACTTTGCTTGGGTTGGTTACGTTGATTTATTTAAAATGGATATTATTTTTTTTAATGCTTATTACTGTTGTAGCATTCTGCGTGATGTTCAGGGAACCTCGACCGAAACGTTCTTGTCTATCAAAAGTGATGTTAGCCGAGCTACACTCTTCCCCAATTTGAATTACAACGGATTATACAATGCTTTGAACAATATTATTGATATTTATCCACTAGTTACTACGGGGCAGATTGGTAATTTGAATATTTTCACAAATCTATTGTCTGAAGAAGCTGCTTTTTTGTTTAGCACTTGGAAATGCAATTTTAAACACCATTCACTGCGTGTATTTATTTTTGGATAGAGAACATGCCGAACAACTTCCGTACAATGTTGCCAGCCTGCTGAGCATTTACCCATCAGAGCTGTATCCTGATGTGTTGCGTTTGCTTTGCAATGTCCTTCTGCCCTTTACTCTTTATAGTAAATTATTTATTTAAAAAATATAAAAATTAATTTATTTATTTTTACAGATGAAAGTGGAAATTCTTATGCCACCGCATCTGTATCCAGCATTATTTTGCTGGTTTTTCAATATTGTAAAGATCCACGTAAGCAGTGTGTCTGAGCATGAGAATTTTTGTAGCAGTTTGTTTTTGCATTGAGTGACTGTTGTGTTGGTGTGTTCTTTTTCTACTTTTCTGCTGTATTTTGTGTGTTAATTACTGAAAAGTTTTTTTCTTTGCTTCTGTTAGGACACCATACATGGTTAATTGAAACGCTAATGTCTCTTCGTTGTGATGTATACAAAGTATGTTTTTATTACTGGAAGCCAGTTGAATATACGCATACGCATACGCATATTATGTTCATATGATTTATAGGATATAATGTCTGTTATTGCGTATGGTACTACTGAAAGTAGAATTCCGGCAGTTAATCTTTTGTTTCACTATTGGCCATTGTCAAAAGCAGACTTTATTGATAGAAAGACCGCAGAATATAAAATTCACGGTAAATTAGATTATTTTTGTTTAAATTTAGCACTTTAATTGATAATAACATTGAAAAAATAGCCTGGGCTCCGACACGATGTCAGCAGAGAAATTGTAATAGTGGGGATGAAAACCTGAGCACAAAAGTAATTTTTATATTTGAAATTTATTATACTTTAATAATAGTAGGATACATTTTTTTATCATTAGAAATGTTATGATTCGTCATACTGTGCAGAATATGGAGACATTGCACCTCCATTGTTTCTTTGCAGCCAGTGTGCCCAGGAAGTTCCTGACGCATTGAGATCATCTCTTTTCCCATATTTCCAACCGTTGTCGACTTTGGCAAATATTTGTCAAAACAAGGTTAATTTTAATAGATGTTCTCCGTTGTGGATTTTTGAATGGCAACTCTTTTCTAGGAATGCACTTCAAGCAATCGTTTGGCTGTATCGACGTGCTTTTCAGATGAATGCGTACGTTTAAATAACTTCATTCCATCGAGATTGTGCGAACAGTGCCATCGTCAGCGTCATCAGAATGTGAATCACACTTATTTGGAAGCGATTCCCTCTGCATGGAATTGCGAGCCGAAATTTTTTGCCGATATGATCACTGCCATTGTAAGGTATTGAACCGAGGGAAAAATATCTTATAGATTTTAATTTTTCTCATTGTCAGGTGGTTTGATTTTAGCTATTGCTATTCTTAGATGATTGAGATTAAAAGTAATGGAACGTAGCTATAAAATGGTTTATTTTTAAATGTGGAAACCAACCTCTCTTGCATGGTGTGCGATGAGATTTGAGCTTTCTGTTAGAAATATTTATCGATTGATTTATAAATTTGAAAAGTGACAAACAAACTCGTGAGTTGTAATTTTTTGTAAAGCTTTAATCCTAGCCTATATATATATATATAGATAATCTGCGTCGTGTAAGTATTAAAAAAATATTTTTCAATTTCTGAAATGATTTAGCCTTTTGAAAGAAACATCCGTATTGATTGAAGAAGTACATGCAGAAAAGTTGCCAAAATGGTTACAACAGCTCGAAGGCTCAGACCAATCAAAGAAAACTTTAACCGACGAAAGACGCACACTGTCTGCTTATGGTATAAAAATGTTGATAAGTTTTTGTCCTCCAATTGAAAATGCTTCTCAGGTGATAGAATATTTCAAAATTTCATACAAAATGAATAATTATTCCTCATGATGATGTTTAATTTTTTCTCTCAGGATGCAATTGGTCACCTGTTGGCAGCGTTGTTTCAGTGGTTTGCTACAACTGCTCTCTTGCCCAGTGGTAAATAGTTTTTTGTGTCTGAGAAATAATATTTTGTAAAGCATTATTTTGCAATTCAGATTGCATTGGAACGAGCATAGAACAATTGAAAAGCGAAGTGAGATATTTTCTCATATTCTCTTTTTATCATAAATATAACAATATCTCACAAGATTGAAAAATATTATTTGATATTTTTGTTTATTTTAAAGTTTGTCTGCAACTGGCTACGCAGAATTATTGAAAGTCATTATGGGATGTTTGTTCAATGTTTATTACCGAAACCACCGAGTTTTGCCAAAGTTGGCGGCGCATGGGATAAATTATCCAAAAGAAGCGATCAGTTGAAAGATGGCCTGTCGAAAATATTAGCTCTAATTCCATACGATTTGATTTCTTTTGATGTGATATTTCTTTCTGATTTTGTTATAGATGAAATAGTAATTTTTTTTTTTTTGGTTTTTCAATCAGACCTGGGAACGAATAATGCCAGATTGGTTTGATGTCATGTCCAATGAAATCCCCGAATCGGATCTTCCAGAATTGAAAGTGCTTTTATGGTAATTTTTAAAATTAGCATACTTTTTCCCCTGTTGAAACTGATTTTGTTTTTGTTTAGCAAAATTTTCGAAGTTGACCTTTGCTCATTGTCTTTTCCGTCGAACCAGATTTACCATTTCATTCAGGTTCGATTGCAAGGGGATAGTTTCAAAGAGCAAGAAAGTGCTTTATGCTGGCTACAAGTTTGTTTGATTTTATGAATAAATAATTTAAATTATATATTTCGAAGCAACATTCAACCACAACTTTTCAGCTTCTGACTGACATTGACATCGTCATTCCGATGGATACTTTGCTGAATTTGTTGAAACTAGGGGCGAAGAGCGTGTTTTCTTTTCAACCTGTTACCACTGAAGGCTTGTCTTTTAAGGTGCTTTAAGCTTCTTTACTTGTTTAGCATTTTTTTTCTGTGTTCATTTCCATTTTCAGGAACATATGAACGATCCGGAGAGTTCCCTTTTTGCTGAGGAAGACATGATGCATTTCTCCAGCGATATGCACCATTCGCACAGGCAGTCAGTGTTTAGCACAAACGACAGTACAAGTGTCGTTCTATTTATTGTAATATTGGACATTTTGATGCGTCAAGTAAGTCGAGAAATTCTCAATTAATTAATTTATTAATATGCTCGTGTTCAGATGGAATTGGGGGGCTTCAATAAAAATCAAGCCACCTCGTCGATTATGGAGCAGAACATTATGTGTGTGATCATAGATATAATCAAACTGCCTTGGTTAGGCATGCATACATGCAGCAATGTTGAGTGTGACCAATTTGCCGACTGTGTGTATTGTCGTGATTCCACGATTTTTTTTCAAGTAATGGCATATAGTTTTGTTATTTAGCAGCCAATAAATATACTTTAGTACATTAATATGCATTTTACGTTACAGCTTGCAATGGAAACAGTTGCAACATTGTGTCCATCTTTGGGAAGAGCTGTATTTGAAAGTTCTGATAAAATGCACGGAAAACAGTCTACAGCATCTCGCACTTTCGGTGAAAGTGCAGTTCGTGAAGAAGCTAAACTGGAGAACTGTTTTTCTGTAGACAGAAAAGATGGGAAAGAAGTGGAAAGTTTTGTTGATTCTGAAGGTGGTAACATTTTAGCGCAAATTTTGTTGAATTTTAAAGAATTTTTAAATATTTTTGTTTTTTAGTGCATAATTTGAAACGAAGAAGTGCCATTGTTGGTGATAATGTCAATACAAGTGGTGCTTTTAGCGCTGTCGTGCAAGAAGAATATCCAGAAGAGTTTGTCGGGATATTACCAGTTGAAGAGGTTGTGTTTGAATTGAAATTCAGTATTATTATCATTATTTAATTGAAAATCGTTTCAGCCCGAAGTTGCTACTGTTGAAGCAGTTACAGTGACTGACTCTGAATTGGAGCAGGCAAATTGCAAGGTGGTTACTACGACTACTATGATGGATGTGTGCGATTCACCGACTGAAATTGCCAAGAAAACTGAATCTGCAGTGGACGATAGCTTTTGGTATACAAGCTTGGGAAAATTTCGATTTCGAATCGAAGATTTGCCTGCTGAACTGAGACTGATTCATGCTTACATGACTGTAAGTGCGAGTGAATTGTATATTATTGCACTGCTTTTCATTCCACCTACTATTGCAGACTGTTGAAGATCATCCGAATCCTGACGTCAGATATTTTATGCTGACCACGATTAAATGCTTATGCTTAAATTTGAATGCGTTGAAAAATGCACAATTTGAAAGAAGAGGATTTTTGATATGGGCCCAAGAAAACATCTTGATTCCAAAGTGATTACAACTGATATGATAATAAGCAAGATGAGCAACTAATGAAATAATAATTTCAATTTTTCTTTTGTAGATTCTGGAAACTTTTACGATCACAATATAGTCAAGTGTCTGAGGTTTGTGCATGTCTTATTTTTCACTGCTTATCGTTGCCTTGCGGAGCAGATGTATTCTGGTCTACGGTGAGCCGTGATTTTGTCAATTCTGATTTTCGAACACGCCTTGAAGCAGGTGAGATGATGATGATGATTATTATTATTATTTGTTGTTGTTGTTGTTATTGTAAATGAATTTTGCTTAAGAAAAAATTTTTTAATCATAACTTTTGAAATTGTTTTATAGTTGAAAAAGTAACTGTATTATCATGGTTTATTGACGCACCTTCTGTGAAAAACAACGTTAATATAGAAGGTGCTTTGGCGATTGCGTTTGTTTTCTTAATTTCTGCTACGAATGATCATAATTCCACCGTAGCTCAGCGAGCTTTGATATCCGTTCAAACAATCAAAGAATCCTCTTTGAAAGTCAGTTATTTGCATACACATTGTTGTCTGTATATAAAAAATTTTGTTTTTTTTTATTAAGTGTTTATGCAAATCTTTGGAATCACAATTTGATTTGGTGATCGAAGATCGTGCGCTGATGATGCATCAGTTTCTCGTTCTTAGCTCAGTGCTTCAAAATGTACCAGTATTGAATTGGGAATTTTTCCAAAATCGATTCGAAGCATTATCTAAAGAAGCGCAAATGCAGCTACAAACTACTGGCAAAATTACCTTTCCAGGAGGTATATATATCTTATTTTGACTTTTTATAATTCTGTTTCTTTGTTTATTTTTAAGATTATTATTTACACGATAACATGGTGGAAATTTATCGTCACAAATCTTCGCTTGCTAGACATTTGGCCGACAAAGGCGAAACATTGCGTTCTATACAGCGCTATTTGATAAATTGCTTAACGGAATTGCAGAAAAATATGGACGATTCACTTCGCATTACTTATGCTTATTTTTTGAAAGGTTATTATTATTATTTTAAAATTTGTTATTCAGTTTACTTTTTTTAAATTTATATTGTATTTATTATTTAGGAGAATCGTCTTCTCAGAAAGTTGAATCAAACAATCAAACAAATAATATTGAAGTGAACTTATTTGGTATGTAAAGAATTAGTTTTTTTTAATGAGAAATAGTGAGTGGAAAAGAGGAAGTATATATTTTTAGATTTACCATCAACAATTAAGCAGTTGCAAAAGCAAAGTTCATTCGGTTGTAAATCCAATGCAGTCAACGAAGACAGCAGTGATGGAACATCGACAACACCGATGGACAACACTCTCAGAGAATCTGTACGGCTAATAATTACGCTGTTTATGAAATTTTTAAGCAATTCTCGAACAGCATGCGTTAATGCTGACGAAAAAGCGTCCGCGAAAAGACAGGTGCGAACAAGAAGTCTCTAACATTTTCTTCAGTGCTTGTGTTTTAAGCATTTTTTTACTTTGATTTTTAGAGTTCTGTTTTGCGACATCTGAATATGCTGCTGGGTTTTAATGTCCAAGAGAGGACATTCACCGTTCCAGCTCACAGACTCAGGCAATGTCTATATATATATATCAGGCTTTGTATATTTACTATTTTTTTACTTTTCAATTTCAGGTCATCCGCTATATGCAATTCATTTTTATCCAATTTACCAAAAGTGTTGGATAATAATGTATTTTTTGTACGTCAAATTTTACCACTGGCTTCTTCATTGCTTGTTTATTTGCCATCTCCACCGAAAATGTTCGCACCGAATTCATCAGTTTCTATAACAAGTGATTGCACGCTTTGGTGTTTGGAGCCGCACATGCGTCAACACTGGATGTGGTCACTTTTGTTAATTTTGTACAAGGTTGGCATTTCATTGCAATGTTTTTATTGAAATTATCTGTTTAGATTGTATGAAAAAAGCTGTATATTTTACTTTTAGTATCAGTTTGATCAACCTCCAATTAACGAAGCAGTATTGAATATGATTCGAATTGTAATTTGCACGTTGAACTCTCAGGTGCACAGTTGCGTTCGATTGCAGATGTCAATGCACAGTCCTAGTTTTCGTTCTACAAGTAAGCTTGAAACATTTTGTGCTGTTTTGTTATTATTATTTTAAATGTAATCAATTGTATAGTGTATTTCAGCGATTATTTAAAGCTGTTTAATTTTAATTAAAAAAATATTTTTTTTTTCATTTCACCGTTTCAAACCTGCTTTTTCTTCATCACGAAGGAAAGTTGATTTTATGTGCTCATTGGCTAGGTGATTTTATTTTAATTCTTTTGCACAACGCAAGTTTAAATTTTTGAAACAGATAATTTCCAGAAACAGTATTTCAAACGAAATATTTTATTATGAAAAATTGGATCGCTACAATACTCTCGTAATAATGATTTTTTTATAATTTGCAGCTGGATAGATTTCCGCATTTTTTATTATGTGCACATATTGTTATTCATGAATTTTATTTCAGCTTTTGTTAATGTGCTATTTTTTAAGAAAAATATAAGTTGTTTGATTATAATGTTGAGTCGATTTTTTTATAATATAAATTTATTCTATCTATTAATGAATGATTTTTTTGATAAGAGAAGTTGTAAACAGTGAGAAAGGAAGAATTAGAAGAAGAGATAAGTGAAAAGTATTTTTATTCATCATTATTATTATTATCATTAGTTTGGTAATGATAAAGATAACTAGTGCAGATGAAAATGGAAATTTAATGTTCAACTAGAGAATATGAATTTTGAAAAATCAAAGTTGGAAAATGTCAGGATGTTGAATTTTATTGTCTAGTGTTTCCTTACCTGAAAGGTGTGAGATCGACCCCTGAGGAGTCGCGCCGCACGCGTTTGCAAACGTCCATCAACAATGTTCGCATTTTGGTCCGTACGCTACGATATTGGCCGATCAGTTCCCGTTCGTCCAACGAATCTTTGATCCAATCGAAAAGTACAGACAGTGTGGAAATTATAATTTCTTACCACGAGGCCATCTTTAATATATATGTTTTTTTTCGTCAACTAATATTGTAATATACTCGATGAATGAAAATAGTCGTCGCTCTTCTTACCATTTTCATTTGAAGTATTTAGCAAGCTTACTTAGATTTAGTGGAATTAGTCGAAAAATACATTAGAGAGTAGATGAAGATTCGATTTAGACTTTTGAACATTAGAAACTTTGTTATCCTTTTTCTAGTAGCAATTTGCATTTTACAAAGAAACATTCCTCTGTTTTACTGTAGTTACTAACTGTTTAGGCTTTATTTATTTTTGTTGTGATGCTTTTTTTTCTGATTTACGACTTGTTATTATTTCTTTATTTTTTACTATTACTATCCAAAAATAATAGGTTCGAGCATAGCTGGAAGCTGTGAAAGTGTCTCTACGGAACAGGATGAAACGTCAGAAATTACGGCGAATATTTCTGCATCTGCCACGAGCAAGTCTGCAATGACAGCGTCGGTTTCGTCGACAGTAGCCCGGAAACGTCGCGCTTTACCTCAACGGCAGTTGACGTTCGACGAACGAGAAGAACATCATTTGGAAGATATGGAATATGGAGAAAGTGGAAAAATTGATGCAAAACTGACCGCAACAACAAGCAAAGATAGTTTGAATGTTGTTCACAAATCGGACCGACTCCACTTGCTTGCAAGCAGCAAGCACAAGCCGACTGCTGTGGACGGTCGAATTTCCTCGCTCGACAGCACCGGTTGGTCGATTATGTTGTATTTAATTAATGGAAATAAGTTTAAAACATCAATTTTATTCATCTTTCCCAGGCGACGATACTGTATCAGTTGAGACGTTCAAACCGGAGGAACAGTTTGCCATTGCCGTACTAGAACCATCTCCACAACCGTTTCAAGCGGTTCATCCGGATTTTGGTGCGCATTTATTTTTTGTTCATTGTTGAAATTATAATTTTTTTTGCTTCATTTTTAATTTCAGAGATTGCAGCTCCAGTACAACGTGTGCAAAATGAACAACTTGCTTCGGCATATTTGGTACAACCCCCGGCTGTTGTAGTACTCCCATCGTTGACTGAAAACGGCACTAGTGATAATGTTGTGAGTGTTTTGTTATTTTTTATTATTAGTAAGACAATTTTAAAAGTTTAATTTTAAATGAAGGAAATTGTTGCAAAACCAATGGAAGCTACTGTGATTACGGAAAAAGTGGAACCTGCGTTTTGTTGCGCTACGGCCAACAGGGTTGATGATGATATTGGCAACGCGAAAACTGTTCCTGTTCATAAAGTTCATTCTGACCCTGGCAGCGTTGTTGTTCAAGCGAAATCCGTTTCACCAATATTGCAGTATAAATATGGAAATTTTTAATATTTATTTTTCTTTGTTCATAATGATGAATATTCATATTTTCCAGGCAACATCAAGTTGCAAAGCCTGTATTCTTGGGCCAGATGCGGCTCAGTGATTCAGTAATACAGGCGCGTTGTTTTCATTGTAATGCAATATTGGAAATTTGCGACGAAGATACCATTTCTTTGGGAATAGTGTGCTTGTCTACTTTTGTGCACCGCGATCCGTCGATGGCAGCGCCTCAGTTGTTGAGCATGTTGACGGCTGTTTCGAAAATTGCCGCCCACACATTTCATCCTTGGCAAGCGCGAACGTACGAAGTTTTCTTTATCATTTATTTCTTCAAAATATTTACTCATTTATTAATTTTTAGAAATATTTTTGTACCTAGCAATTGTCGCAGCGTTGCCAGACAATTTATTCGAATTGTATTGCATCAGTTGGCACCGAACAGGCTCTTTTTGTCACTTTTTGAAAGTGAAATTGAAGGTTTTTCGACAACGCCTATTACATCATTAATTAATTTATGTTGTTGTTGTAATAATTTTTTTAGATGAATTATTTTTCAAAACTGTCGCTTTGTGCTTGGCTGACTTTCAAGAATTGAATCCTGTCAGTGTAATTCAACATTTGATGGAGGTAATTATTATTATTATTTTTTTTGTTTTTATTCATTCATTTCAATTAGCAGCCATCTCTTTTTGAATTTGGCCACAAATTTAGGATCTTCACAAAAGTACTCCGGATAATGTTGCATTAGTGTTGTCAAATTTGGCCGAATACATGCGTCACATTTCATACGATACTCATCTACCAACTTGGACGACGGTTGTTGGGTTGTTTGATAATTTTTTTCGACACATTTTAACCAACAATGCAGATTTGAGTCTGTGCGTTGGGCATTTGTTTCAAATTTTGAATCGATTATTCAAAATATCCAATTTTGGTACCATTCGAGTGAGTACTAATCGAGTTCAAATGCTACTACTAATCGATATTTCACGTGTTACATTTTAGTTTTTTTTTATTCAAATTATTTTATTTGATAAATTTTTTGATATTTGTATTTAAGCCTTCTTTGACTTTGTTGGACACGTGTTGTAAATTTATTACACGTCTGCTGTTGGATTATCCACTGAATTTGGTCGACGTGATTGCACTTTGTTCTTCTTGCAATCGTGCGTTCGTGAAAGTAAGAGGAAAAAGAGAAAAAACAAGCGATCAAATGCTTTTTGTGTGAGAATATTTTTGCTTTTCAGGAACGAGACAAACATACGCTGACTAGATGTTGTTTGAATGAATTTTGCCAAGCGTTGAAATTCAAGCACACACTGCACGATGTCAATTACATGATGGTCATCAAAGTGAGCTTCTGAACGACGATGAATTTCATGAAAAAAAAATTAATTTTTATTCTGTTTTTTTTCAGCTAATTTTGTATGATTTTGGTGAAACTGACGACTGCAGTTTGGACAGGATGATGGTAATTGAATTTTTTTTTGTTTTCACATTAAAGTTCAACTAAACTTTAAAGTTTAAAAATACCTTTTGAAGCAAAATTTCTCACGCTATTCGATAAAATTCACATTGTCCTATAATGTTATTTGAAAAATATTATTATTTTTTCTTCTTCTTCTTCTTATTATTATTTTCAGTTTGCGACTTCTGCCGCTGATTGTGCTCGGCCATTTTTGCCAGATTTTATCGAATTTCTTCAAGATTATCATGTTCTGAATCGAATGAAGGCATTGTGCATTGGGTTTAATTTAAAAATTGAAATTAATCTAAAAAATTCTTTTCAGATGGTCGCCAGGGAGAATGGTGGTCTTTGTGAAGACACTCTCGGCGGTGAGTTGAAAATTGGACTAGCCAAATATGTCGCTCATGAAATATAC
This sequence comes from Trichinella spiralis, assembly GCF_000181795.1. Classification (NCBI taxonomy): domain Eukaryota; kingdom Metazoa; phylum Nematoda; class Enoplea; order Trichinellida; family Trichinellidae; genus Trichinella; species Trichinella spiralis. The sequence continues at coordinate 11,273,556 of NW_003526941.1, read as the reverse complement.
CGTAGCGTCAGTCGAGATTCGAGATCCATCTATAGATTTTTGCCTTGGCTCTCTTCTCCTCCAACAGTAACACAATTGGGGTATGTTTTGTTTTTTTTTTCAAAAATTAGCTCACAACTTGTTGGTTAAAATTATTTGTGTTTGAAGGGCAAATGAATTTGTCGATTGCGTTGGCAGAGTGCGATTGCTTTCTTGGGTTCTTTTGGGCTCGTTGAGCTCTTGCTCTTCGTCCTTTAACATGCCTCTGCCAATCGAATGTTCACATCGAATATCGGATTATATTCAATTTGTTTTGGCAGGTTTTGCCGAATTATCGAATGTAAATCAATGCAATTTTAATAATTATTTCATTCAATTAATTTTTTGTATCTACTTTTTAAGCAATCAGTTTTAAATATGTCTGCATTGTTCCACGCTTTTCATCTTTGTCAACTTTGGACCGTCTACTGTGAAGAGGCAGTGTTGCACGCGTTGGATGATTCAGTCAAAGAAGATGCAATGGCAAGCGTGATGGATTTTTGGTCAAGAATTACACCGGCTATTCTTCAACTCTTATCACATTCCAAAGTGGTAAGTTTGTTTTTGTTTTTTCTTTTTTGGAAATAAACATTTGATGCAGCTTTTGATGGAATATAATGATATGCATCATTTCAGTTGGCGGACATGGTTAATTTGCACTTTTTGAACACTGTAGAAGGTTTGTTGGAGGCAGATTCTGTTGTACTAACTAAAGTATGTGTTGTGAGTGCCATTTAGCCTAGCCGACCCTGAACTGATGTTTATTTTTGCAGCTTTATCCAATGTGGTATCCAATTTTGTCCGCCTATCACACTAATATTCCAAGCCATTTGATGGTAAGATTGGATTTTTTTGAAAATTCTATCCACAGCTCATCTGAAAGAGATTTGAAACCGTGGTTGAAAAAGATTAGTTTCAAAATTGGACAAGTGGAATTGCAATCGTCAGCGGCTACGCAATTTTATTCTGTCTAATTCTGCAACCACCGTTGTGTATTTTACTGTAACGATGTTTTAATTATAATTTTTAGAAATATTTCAGAAGTGGATTTGACTGCATTTTGTTGTATTGTTCTGTATTCTATTGTTTTTCAGTTGACCAAAACTTTTTCACATGATTTTATTCTTCACACTAAATGGGTAGTGTTTAACTTTGCCTTTTGATTGATATAGTAGTAAAGTAGTGTCAGGCTTCTTTGAAATTATTTCTCTATTGAGTGATAATTTTTATTCAGCAAATAAAAACTCAAATCTCACTTTTTTCACATAATACTTTTAAGAATTTTGAATCTTTTTTTTTCACTTTTGAATTCATCATTTTCACTTTTCACTTTGCTATCACTGTCAGTTAGCTGTTGATGATCGTTAATCGTCATTTAATTCATTTATAGAAATTTCATAAACGTTTATTGTCGCTTTTATCATGGCAGAACAGTGGGCAAAGAGAAAAAATTTTTTCTCTTATATTCGTCTGTCCTGTATTAAGTAACGTCGTTCAGTATCAATGAGCAACTACAGACTGGCATGTTGCAAATTTATTAGCAAAGCAAGAAAGGTATAAAATTATTATACGCAATCTGCATTGCACGTGCTATAATTTTCAGCTATTGTGTAGTTAAGTTTCACTTTTATGAAAGGACATTTTCAAAATCATTTAATAAATTTTCTGCCAATAAAAACGTCATTGTTATTTGAATAGTTTTTTCTCTTATTAAAACGTTTTCCGGCAGCGAACTGCTAGAACCTTATTTTTAGTCAATTTATGTTTCATTTCAAAAATTGAAACTTAACAGTTGATATCTATACATATATATATATATATGCAAGGTGGTAAAATGGATGTTTTAATTCTGGTGCAGTTTTGATGGTTTTCTCAATTTTTACCTCAGAGTATGTTTACTATAATGCGTTAAAATTTATTGTTTTGCTGTGTATTTTCCTAAAAAATCAAAAAGAAAAAATGTTTTAATGAAATTCCAAGTGAAGCACAAAAATTTTTTTCTAAAGCACCTAAATAAAGTATTTCAACAACTAATTATTGTTCTTCAGTACATTTTTTCGTCAAAAGTATTTTATATTTTCAGCATGCATGAAACAACAATAATGATTATAATGACTGAAGGGTGCATAAAGTAATTGTCATGTCGAGTAAACCGACGGCTGAAAAATGAATGGAATGCCGAGCGAATTGTTGGTAAACGTGATATATATATTTCTAAATTAGATCACAAACGGTGCGTGATTACCTCAAATTACACTTTCCTGGTCGATATGAATTCATTTTTCGAATTATGATCATCTAATAGTTTCCCGAAAAGTCAGAATTTTATTTTCAATAAAAAATTGTATAACATATCCGTGTCAATAATCGAGAATAATTGCACGATGGGGAACGTACCAAGTAAACGTTCTTTGGACTTGATACGGACAAAAACGTCAGCGACACATTCATGTCCATGTGGAAGCAGTTCGCTTGTAGAAAGTAAATTTTTTAAATTCATCTCTTTAATTTATTACATTTCCTCTATATACTGTGGTGTGATGATTTTTTCTGATGTTTATATTTTAAGCAATCCAAATTTGTTGCGAGAAAATATTTGGATCAATTATGGTCCACGCGATCGCTACTATTTGAGCATTAATGTCACCCGAACATTGCACCAAGACTATGAATGGGAACACGTTGGCTTTTGGAATATTTACATCGGGACAGTAAGCAAATATTTTGACATTTTTTATTTTAAGCTGTTTTGAATTTGATTAATTTACAACTAAACAAATTTGTGGTGCACAAACAATTTTAATCATTCATTACGCATGGTATTTTGAACAAAATATTAAAGATTCTGCATTATAATTTTGATAAACGTTTGCGACAGTTCCATGAGTGAATCGGTGAAGTTTCTGTTTAATTTAATTGATCTCTATCGATTAGTTTATTCACATGCTCCGTGAAGTTCCATAGGTTTTGCAGATTGAACATCAATATCTACAATATATACGCATTGCTTTTTTTGTCTTGGATTGAATTCATCGCAATGAATAATTCCATAACTGCCATCTAACATATGATCCTGTAATAGGGTTGTTTTATTTCAGTAAATAATTCAATTATATTAGAAGAATGATGTGAATTTTAATAGATTATTGTAGAAAACTGTGAAATTTTTTAGGATTAAAATTTTAAAACAATGAAACTATTATGTAGAATTATATATATATCAGTACAGATTAGGTTAAAGTTTTTGTGAGTTTTATTTATATGTGAAATGGAATTAAGTTAGTTTGTGTTAACGATGCATCGATATCGGATGTAGAATAACTTACTGCATTTTTAAAGATTACACATGTTGACTTGATCATATCAAAACTGAGGTAATACGCGGTTCCTTTCCTAAAAGCTGTTGTGAAGTTGCCCAGTAACCATAGATATCTATCATTCAAAATGGCGTTAATTTCTTGTTGTATTGCAATATTGATGTATTCGATTAGTTCGTCTTCATCACTGTCAGCAGTTGAATGATGAAAACAATAAGAAATTAGGATACTAGCGCACACCAGGAAACTAATAGCACAATGTTTCATTATGCAAAAACTAACTTCAAGCAATTGCTGCAATTGTATGATTTTTTGCCACTTAAATACATAAAATGTTAATGTAACAAATAATTGGTTTAAACATAAACGAGAAATGTATTATTTATAAGGTTATAATTTAAATAAAGAAAAATAAATTTGTACTGAAATTTGTAAATACTTACGCTTCGTTTGCTTTTTATTTGCTGCAAATTTTTCGTGGTGCTTTGACGTGATTCAATTATTGAGTTGCTATTTCAATTCATAGTTTCATTTCAAATTAAACCCCATGTTTAGTACTCCATATTACCTTCATTTAATATAGTCATTATTTAAAGTTGAAATTATTAATTTAGAATTTTATCGATGCATGTTTATTCCAATTTTAAACAGTAGTTTGTATTATTGTATGTTATGTATTTTATTCATCATTTCTTTCTTCTATTTGTCAGTAAATGATTGAGAATGAAATGATTACATATAATTATATACATTTGCGGGATGAAATGAGTATTGCAGAATGTATTCTTTTCTCATTTTTAATTATTTTTTTAAAATGATAATTTTATTATTTCAGTTATTTCGTTGCAGTGAAATTTGTACAGCCATGATTTGTTTATGACTGCAACTATTCATCTATCTATGACATCGGAATTACGAGCGAGGCAATTTTCTTTTGTACTGATATTTTATTATTCTCTTATTGTTTGAAGAAGTTTCTGAACAACATTGATTAAACATTTGTTGAAAATAATGACTTTTATAGAATTTTTATTCTTTGTTTTAAGCGTTTCATTTGTAATTTGCAGCAAAAACTGCACGTCACAGAATGTTATATTTCACATAAACGATTATCTTTTAATCATATTGTATTTTAAGAATTTATAACAATTTTTTAAATTTTCTTTTCAATTTTTTGTTTTTTAAGATTTTTGATTAATTGAATTTTTAAGTGATTTTGATTGATTATTTTTTTTTCAAAGTTTTACTTTTATGGTTTATGTTTTCTGTAAAATTATATGTGGTGAACAAATTTCACATAAATAATTATATCTCACATTAAGGTATATATTATTTATTGCTATTCATTTATGTTCTTTGATATGCCCGACGATTTGTGTGTTTTTAGTAATCAAAATCAGAAGTAAAATATTGTTCGTACAGGTGCTGAAAAATAATTCATGCAGGTGCATGCATGATATTAAAATTTTGTTTTTGCTAATTAATTGAGTAATTTGTCAAGAATACGTCTCATTGAAATTAGTATTGAAATATAACTTTCTAAAGTATCACTTTGTAAATTTGATTTGCATACTCATTTTCTCCTTTGAGTGACTTACGTTATACGATAAACAAAATTTGAAAATCAGGTTAATGTAATTTTTGGGTACTTTAAATGGTCGTCATGGAAGTAATATTAATTGAAATTTTTGAATAATTTAAAAATTGTCTCATTTTCTAAAATTATAAATATTCCAATACTTTTACTAATGTATAGCAGTGTTGTGTTTGTCGTGCAATTAACAGAGGAATTTCAAGATGAAAATGGAATTTCATGTTATAAATTGAAGAATGTTTGAAAGTAGTGTACATCAGTTTGGAGGAATAATTTGAAAATTTTACTAGCAATTTTGTTGTTTGACAGGGTTTTTGATGGATTTTGGTTTGAAAAAATGTTTGATTCTATTTCAGCTTTACGATCTGTACACAACCACATTCTCTCCAACAGAAGCTTCTTTGCGTAAAGAGTTGGTTGGCTTCAAAGCGACAACCGGCATTTTTATTATCCTCTGTGCTGCAACACTGACCTGCGCCGGAACATTGCTTTATTTGCATGCAATTTACAAGCGAAATCGTCCAGTTTCTGTGCATTACGTTTTACAAAAAGATCCACAACATTCCTTTGATTCCACTTAATTTGATCCTATTCAGCGTATTTTATATTATTTTTATTGTTGTTATTGTTAATATTAAAAAATGATTTTCTGTATTGTCTTTATTTTCTTTTGTTCATTCGGCATCAATTCTTGCCATAGATGTATATATATATTTTATTTTGTTGCTTTGCTTATTTGTATTTTTTCATAATTTAATTTAATATAATATATAAATATTTATTGTTTAGAATTAATAAAACAGTAATTGTAATGTCGAATATTGCCGATTTGCGAGAATTGTTTCTGCGAGCTTTGCAATGCTTGGATGACAATTATGTAAAATTTCATTTGTACAGCAATGTGGAAGCGACCGGTCGTTTGGCAGCTATACACCCAAGAGAATTCTACATATTGGTCAATGAATTCGGTGGTAATGTTATTTCACATTTTTCTAGCGTTGTCTTGAGGCCGTCTGATTTCATATCTCTGCAGGCAGATATGATTCGAAGTAAAGATTTGAACGCTTAGCATATTGAAATGTTATGCATATTTTTGAAAATTATTAAATTTCCATGAAATTCATAATGCGCATCTATTTGTCAGTGCTTTCAATCGATTTCAAAGTTTGCTTTGTTTGAAATCTCATACTATTACGTTTTATTTATTTGTAGCAAAAGAAAAAATCATGTAATTTTTGATTTGGTTAATTTCAGCAGAAATTTTGAAAAAAACTGGTTGGAACTGTTGTTAATAAATTTGCTTTTATTTTCGGTAAATTTAAATATTGAATGAAACGTGAACGTCACAAGACAAAACTGAATACCAGATATATATTCATGAAATATGAAAAGTAAGTTTGCTTTTAATTGTGATGAAAAAAGTAAAGTATGTATGATAATTGCATCAACCCTACTGCTCTAGTGAGAATTACTTTGATTGGTTGAAACGATCAGAAATTTGATTGGTCAAGTTAGAAATCAATACTCTTTAAATCTTCATCAATCAAATCAAATCATAGCAGTAGAGTAGTAATCTTTCAATGGCACTGTTGCATAAGGAAACCATGCAAGTAAAGTGAAATGCGGTGTGTGCAAAATTTTCGTTTTCAAATGTTTGAGAAGATTTTTTTAATCAAATTATTTCTGCTGAAATTTGATATTTCAAACTTATATTAATTATAAACGTGTGGAGAAGAAAATAAATTATTTTGATTGAAGTTTGAAAATGTTTGAAGATGACTGAATACAGTAAGTTTGAAATGTTTACGCTGAACAAAAAGTCAATTTCATTTTAAACTAAGATGCATGAGTAAACTGTTCATGGCGAATGACTAGTTGTGAATTTTACTTTTATAATACAACTGACGTTCTGTTCTAAGCATTAACAAATCAACATTTGATAATCAAAATGAATTGTTTTTCAAATAATGACATAAGATTGTATTGATGGGTTTCCACTAACATTATGAGTAATGAGCAAGAAAAGTAACAATAATTATGAAAAATTTTCGATACTGAATGTAAATTTTGTACGCTAATTTAGTTTAATTATTTTTTAATTAAGTTAAACTTCCATCAGATGATGTCAGTGGAGTGCATATCAACATATTCAATTTTCATATCAACAGTCATCGAGATCTTTCACTTTATATATCGATTTCAAAAATTGGTAGATCAGCTTAATTGAACAATTGTATAATTAATTGCGCAATGTACTACCCACTGCATTGTACTTTATAATTCCATTTTAACAATTCCA
>NW_003526941.1:11148160-11266318 GCF_000181795.1 Trichinella spiralis | reverse complement strand
AAAACGCATAACAAAAACATGACTAGTCAAACACGCACGCAGTTGAATTGAGGTTGAAATCAAAATGCCTACATAAATAAAACTCATTGCAAAAAGATTTCACAAAATTATACATAAGCACACTAAACTGTGTGAGCTGACAAACAAAATTAACCAGACAAAAAATGAAATTTACCTAATGCCTCCCATGATGCAAAATTGAATAATTATACTACGTGATGATAAAGTTAAATAACATAATAAATTATAGGTAAAACAATATTTTTCTGATTTGAATAATAGAAATCACTAATCGCTTAGAGATAGATATTCATTCGACTTGTACTGTTCGAAATGAAATCGAACGCCATACCCAAATGCAAATTGGAAAACTGAACTCATTCGACGAATTTAATCTACACAACTGTACGAAATAACAAATTAAATCATAAATTTCTTGACACAGTTCATCGTTGAACTATTATACATAATTGGAAAATCTGCCTTGAAAGTTTATCAATTTTTATGCGTATTAAAATGAAAAAAATACTCAAATACTTGAATACACATGCTTTCATACTTTAAATACAACAGGAAAATATGTTTTAATGTAAATTTCTACCTTTATGCAGTTTCTTTCACTTGCCGCACCGCAACCATTAATGGAAAATCTCTCAAATGAAAATATTAACCATCGATACAACGTTTGCTTTCCTCTGATTGGTCTGTTACTCTGTAACCATCTTATCGGTGATTTGGCAATTGATTACTGTATTTTACGGTATTTTTCATTGTGAACTGTAGTTTCATGATTTTATTTTTACAGTATACTTCAAATACCTATTTGAATATTTTTTACGCATTGCTTCCTCCATTCACAGGCAGCGTCGAACTGAAACTGATGTTGACGTAATAATCAATGAAAATTTTTTAAAAATACTTTGACAATTAAAGCGTTTAATATTAAGTGAATTTCAACTTAGTTTCAATTTCTTTGCTTCTTATAGATAGATGTACATAAATTTTTTTAAATATTTTCTTCTAAACATACAGAATTGTGAATCATTCAATCACCCTCTTGTTTTAAATATGAATCACTAATTTAATATACATACATTTATTTATTATTTGATAATTGCATAGAAAAAATAAATGAATAATCACCAAGTATTATAGTGCAATGAATGAAATGAAATTTAAACAAAACCTTAAAAATGATTGCTTGGAAGGTGTGAACAGAAATTTCAACTTGGAAAAGCCTAATGCAAATGACCATACCAATAGCATGTTCGTATTGAAAAATGAAGACGACAAATCCCGTTATCTTTTCACCATCTTACCAGTAGCCATAGTAAAATGAAATAGATTGCACAGATGAAAAACTTCATATTTAATAAATACATATTTTCCACTTCAACAAGTTCGATTTTGGAAATTGCCATATATTTATTTACTGATGGAGATGAATGTGGGTATTGCTTTTTTTTCTTCAAATTTGTTGAGCAGCAAGTAGCGTTCTCTATTTTCATTCAGCCGTGTCTAATTACATGCCACATTTCAATAATTTTCGGCTGCTGATTGGTCATCTCGTTCCAGTGTTCCAGACCTGTGCCATGCGCATAACGGCAAGAGCCGACAACAACATGGCCCCAACGTCTCTCGGATCCGTTGCGCACTTCGCAGATCAAAAACTGTATGCTGCACGATTGCAACCATCTTGGCGGAATGTGAAAAGAGTAGCTGCATTTGAATATACCCGACAGCGAGTTGCACAATTCACCGCAGTCCACTTTGACCCGTCGTCGACCCACGGTCACAATTGTCTTCATGTAAAACTTTTGCTCTGCTAAAATTATTCATCCATTAGAAATGATAAATATATCGAACAAGCTTTCAGGGATACACACATTGAACGGTATTGGAAAACTTGCCTGACGTTTCTGGCAGACTTCTAGCTGCGAATACTTGGGCAGCAAGACGTTCCTTTTTGTGATCATATCCAAGCGAGAGGTGCATTTCTCCTCGACATTTGGTCATCTGCAAAATATCCGTGTAATTTGTTCGAACAAACATATGGGAAAATGTGATAATCAAATCTATGCTGCCTTTTACCACTTTGGAAAGTGAATCCAGTTCGTTGCAAAAATAGTAAGTTTCACAACGGTCAAAGTCAAGAAGACCAAGCTTGACCATCGTGTGCCCGCAACACATTCTCTGTTTCACATCATTCACTTTGTACATGGATATGCGTATTGCTCGATCGTAAAAATCATTTTTACTTATCTATCAATCAGAGCAAACACAAAATTATATAAATCAAAAATTTTTTCAAAGCATCATTTACTTTACTTTTCATTGGCAGTTGAATTTTATCAATAATTTAGTGGAATAATTTGGAAAATTAGAACGCTGCTTTCTATTTATATAAATAAATAGCACAAATTATAAGAGATAACAGCAGAGAAGAAATTATCATTCATCAAAGCAAACCAATCAATTACCCTGAAGGACAGACACAGTCCAAGTTCAAGCAAAGCTGTCAAATTGAGCTCATTAATTAAAAATGAACTTTGTTTAACAAATAAATAAATAAAAATATTAATTCATCAATCATGTCTGTGTGATTTAATAATTTAATAACTTATTTATGAGAAACATACTTTCAAGTATACTGTATCGTGGAATGCAGCAGACTCATGAACAGAGCACGTTCGAGTCTGAACTTTGGTCGATTCTTCTGGCAAAACACAAACGACAAAGAAAAAATTTTCAGATAATTTTGATGGCATGGATTCGGGTTGTCCTGAAACATGCAAATATACGCAACACAATGCACACGTATAATTTCATCAGCTATAACCATTCACTGCTTTAACGCGAAAAATGGCCACTTCCAAACAGCCATCCATATCTTTGTAGTGTATTTGAAACCAAACGCGCCATTTTGTATTCTGAGTAGTATCATCTTCTGAAGATGTAGACGTTGAAGCCAATAAACCTCTAAACAACAACTGAAATAAATTAGACTGTTGATAAAATTGATATTATTAGCAAATGGCTTTTATCATTTCTTGTAATGCAAGCAAGCAATGGCGAACAAATAATGATCGTTTGCAACTCAATACAGTGCAGTAAATGGGGAAGTGTGAAAAAAAATCAAAATTCATAATTTAAATAGAATTATTAATTCTGCGTCCAACTGGTTTTAATTATTAATTGCTAAAGAAGGAAGAAAGAAGAGAAAATAAAAAATACACCTCGACCAAACAATTAAGATCTATTTGGACTTGGGATATTTAACATTTACATAAATAGGACGTGTTGACAAAGCAAATATCATCACTGAATCCAAGGCAAAAACTACAACAACAACAACAAGAACAACAAGGGGATGTGTGCTGAACAACAGTTTACAATGACTGATCTAAGTGTAACAGAGACAAAACATGCGAACTGTTACTTTTGCATAAGCATGCGATCAGCACTGACATTCGAGTAGTGGTATATTTGATTCCGAGATTGTTCTTCATTGTTGTTGTAATCAACAACAACAACAAGGTTACCATCAGAAGAAGAAGTCGAATCAAGCATTGATGATCTTCGTATCGGTAGGTGGTAATAATTGGGTGCAATTTGAAACGTTGCTTCCATGATAAGAATTTTTTTCGAATTAATAACGACACCAACAAACAATCTACGTAAATGTATTTATGCAAAGCAATCAATATCCACGACGTTTCAGACTGAACTAACGAATTAAATTGATTGACTAAATGACTGATTAACCCGCTGGCTAGCCCTGTTTGATAATAAAAATAATCCATTTGAACAATTTTCAACCAGTTGAAGAAAACTGCCCAAAGTTTAATCAGTCAAACTATTTTTGTGCATCCGACTAGAAAACTGAAAGCTGCCCTACTCTGCATTTCAGAAAACGACGAAAACAACAACTTCTTAGCATTGAAGCGATCACAATCGCTGGTCAAGTTTTAATGAAATTTACAAAAATCATCAACCCCCCCCCTGCCGCCGCTGCTACCCAGTTAGGCTTCCAGCTATTCAAACAGTTCCATTTCCAACGGAAAAATCAATGTAATCAAACGCAATGTAGAACAAAATAAAAAAATTATGTAAATTTTGTCAAGCTTTTTCAAATCAATCAACAAGAAGAGAAAGCTACGAAGAGAAATTCGTTCCATGTCGGCTTAATTCAAACGAGATGTTTCTGTTTACGTGTTGAAATTCCGGCGTGTGGAATTATTAGATAAACAGACAAACAGATTTCGCAATGTTTACATAATTTGCCGAATACGATATTGCGAAGAAATGAAATGACTGATGATAATCATCGTCATAATAATATTTAGAATGTTTAAACGTAGAACGGCCAAACCTACGCAGAAAATAAAATCACTACTGATGTCTAATTTAATATAAATATGTGTTATAAAATATAATTCGACTTCAATCAAAACAATGCATCGAATCACAATTAGTTGTAAAAACAAAATTGTTTTCCACTCATATAATTTACTACACATAGCTTGACTTGATCATCAGCTATTGTGTCACTTTCAATTTTTCATACGTGCAGAGAAATTCAACATGCCGTGTGATGGACAATAAAAAAAGGATGAAATTGAAGAATATAAATGTAAATATACCAAAAACAAATAAAGATATAAACTAACAGTTTCTATTTAGAAAAGTTAGTTTTTTTAAATACAAAGTTCTTTTCAAAACGAATTTGATAGTAAATTATTGTAATATTTCATCAAACAACAGCTATCATTTGTACAGTAACAACAAATGTGCAAACTCATCCCGAAGCTTAAAGCAAGCAATTCAACCAGTACACTTACAGTAAACAAAATTCGTATTATTTTTGAAAATAATCGAGCAAAAATGCTGTTGCAACGTAAACAGACTGACAAGCATCATTATGAAAAATTGTTATGATTGTTACAATCAGAAAACGTACAATAATTACAAAATGTTGAAAGTTGTTCCAAATTTTGCTTGTTTGTTTACCAGAAGAAAAGAAGAATATCTACCCATCCTAATGTATATAGATATATCATCCTAATATATATTGGTGGTCTGTATTATTAGTGAAAATAAACTTGACCTTACAAAAGTAGATGGATGGAAAATAAAACAACGCAAGACAATAGGCATTGTGAAAATTCTATGCAAAGATTCAAAGCTACAGTTGTTGTGCAAAGCTGGATCCAGATGGATCAGCAAATGGAAGAACAAAAGAAAGAAATCGAAGAATAAATAGAAGATAAGAAAATCGAATTTAACATTTAAAAAATAAAAAAATTAAATTTCTTTCCACTTGTCATAGATTGAAATTGAAGGGAAAATTTTTAAATGTAAAATGCTTACCGGCCTTGGGTTTGTTCGCCGATATCACTGGAATCACGACGAGACGCTTCATTTAGGGAAATTGGAGGAGCAACATGAATTTGCATAGATGGGATTTTCACCGAAGTTAAACGGCCATGCTTTATCGACTGCTTGGCCATACTATGGCTGCCGAACAGATAATCTTCATCTCTGGAAAAAGCAAATATTTCATTTTGAACATTTCAAAATAAAATAATATAAAGCTCACTTTTTTTTCGAATAAATCCTCTGAATCAGAAAAGTAATTACAGATGCAATGCAAGCCAATGACAAGATACTGTAAATAAAGTAGGGTAACAAGCCTTCCATGTTGAATTAATTGTCAACAGATTGGAATTATCTGACAAATGCAAAATGGATCATGCTTTTTTTACACAAGCAGATAAATCAACAACAACAACAACAACAGCAATAGCAGCAGTTGAACTTCTTGGTGATCATGGTCAGAAATGTTGCACTATAAAAAACAAACAAATAGTAAATAAAGAAAAATCCAAAACAAGCAAGCAACAGTGAAGCAAGAACAAAAAAAACGAGGACGACGATTAAATTGAGCAAAGTGCATGTTCAGTGAACGTTAAGCTGAAAACCCAAATCTGCTGAACGCGCTGACATGAGCGTCGAATGTAAAGCATGTGCAAATATTTAAACGGATCGACCAGACAAGACCGCATTCAAATCTGAACAACAATATCCTATCATATCATATACGTTAAGTGAGTTGGCGGCAAAATATATATATATACCGCCGAACGCCTGTAATACGCGTGCGTCACGCCAACTCCAAAGAAAGTTGATTAAAATGGCAGACGACAATTCAACTACTTCTTCAATCGTACTATATGGTAATTTTCGATGTATGAAAATTGGCAAACAATAAGCACAACGTCAAAACTGAATTGATGTTGGCACAAATTTGCATATATAAACACAATAAAATATACGCGAGAATGATACTTTTAAATCCATTTGATGACGAAAAAAAATTAAATCAAACTATTTAAAAAAGTAAACTTTTTTCCACTGCATTTGCATATCAAATGCATCAAACTTTATGCAAATAGAACAGTATTACAAAAGAACTGTCGCTCACAAACGTGCGCCTAGACAACATGTTGGAATAAAAATTTTAAGCGTTCAATTGAATAATAATAATAATAATTCAAATTGTTCGACAAACACTAGCACAATGTAAATATTTATAAAATGATGCGTTTGAAAAGAAAGAAAATGAAAAAGAAAACGAAATTTCATTTTTGTAAAAGATTGCAAATACGCGTCGCCGTTCAACTGTTAAAATAAATATCTGAAGATGAAATGTACGATTTAACATACAATCTCATAGAGATATTGACAAATTCAATAAATTTCGCTTCTTCCCACTCCATATGAAAAATACAACTGAAAATATATTTTTAACTAAGTAAACAAAAAATAATACAAAAAAAGAAAACCCTTTCCTACAAGCATAGAGAAATAGATACAGCTTGAATTCAACGGAATAAATGTTTTAGTTTAATTAAAGGAAAACGAAATTCATGAAATAAATATAAAAATTAAAATCAACCAGTAAAACTTTGTAACTTCTGTCTATTTGATTTTAAATTTAAAAATTCCAGAAATTCTCAGTTTTGCATGCATCGCATCGCATCGTATCGTGCACAATTCAAGTTAAAGTAAATGGTACAAATTGTGCATTCGTTGAGATGAAGAAAAAATTATTTTACAAACTTCACAACAAACACAACAACAGCACAACAAAAGCTCGTACTGCGAAATGTGGCTTTTCAAACAAGTCGCGTGCACATTTGAAAATCAAGTAAAATTTTAAAAAAAACTGCTATTTTTTGCTTAATGTAAAAAGCAAATCAAAGTATTCTGCATATGAATATACGATTTTCAAGCTGAAGTTTGTTGAAAATTAAAAACAATTCGGTCAAATTTTGCAACATCTCTCAGCAAAATTCTATTCATTTTCAATTCTATAAACAATTGATCATAATTTGAAATGATAAAAATTACTTACTCAAATTCATCAAAAACGCACAGGTTTTTTTTCGAATATTTTAAAATAAATCAAAATACCATTTCAATTCACCAAACTGACCATTATTGAGTTGAGTTGAATTGAGTCAGCATACTGTAATTTTCTCTCGTTCAAGTACAAATAGTTCAAATTGATTATTTGAACAGTTGTAATTTGAAAAATCATCTAGCTTGAATATTATATTTATAAGAATCGTTGTTCAAATGGTTGGAATTTTTCGTCGTAAAAATGAGAGACGCGCTGCAGCAAAAGTTGCAAATTTTTCACGATTTGTTTGAAAAAATAATATGCGTATCATTGGAAAAGCAGAGATTGATTTGTTGAATTGAATTGGCTGATGAAAAGTTAGCATAGACAACAAATGAGCGTATGATCACATGACAAAGTGAGAGTAGTGAGTGTTTAGGTGGTGGAGAAGAAGAAGAAGAAGAAGTTGAGCAGTAAGAAAAAGAACAGCAAGCAAGCGAGCGAGCGTCGATGCGCTGTGTACGTGTGCGCAAAGCAGAAAAGTGAACAAACAAGATGAAAATATCTCTGCTGCTGTTGTTCAGTCTGTTCTTCATATATGCCGATCTTTCGCAAAGCTTTTGGGGCAAAATGCAACGAGTCCGTGTCAAAGGTCGACTGATGTGCGGTCCCACGCCGGCGCCGAATGTTCGAGTCAAACTGGTCGATATTGGTAAAAAAACGCTCCTAAAACCAATCCATATTTATGATAATTATTTTTTCGAAAAAAACAAAGTAATAAAAAATATTGTTGTTTTACTTAGATTTTGGCTTCGACGATACTTTGGACGAGAAGAAAACAAACAGCGAAGGGGAATTTTTGGTCGATGGTCAAACCAGGGAAATGGGCACCATTGATCCTGTGGTGAAAATTTACCACGACTGCCACGACGGTAAGCCTTGTCAAAGGAGATGGAAGTTCGAAGTCCCGAAGCGCTATGTGACCGATTCGAACAAAGCAGAACCGTTAATTTTCGACATCGGTACTATGAATTTGGAAGCCTACTGGCACGACGAAGAAAGGAATTGTTTCTGATCTCAAATTTTCACTGCTGAAAATAACATAGTTTGTAATATTAGAATTTTAATTCAAAAAAAAATGTAATCACGCGTATTATATTCTACGATGAAAATAAAGTCAATGCTGAAAAAATTATACCTTGTTCAGTTGTGAAAGTTCTTCGAGGTGTAATATTTCAAAAAAAAGCAATTTTTTCTCACATATCTGGAAGCAAAAATTACATACAATTCAATGCAAAACATTTCTCTTTTACACAACAAACAACAGCACTGCTTGACAAATTCTTTAATACCGCTTTAAACATACACTGCGACAATAAATTATTATTCCATGCAGAAATTATGTTTTTTTCTTCTTGTTCTTGTTGCTGTTATTTAATTAAGTTTTTCTTTCTCATTAAAAAGTCGCACTATAAATTATAAATTATTATTATCATTATTAGAATAATGTTCCATCGAAATATCAGACGCAGTTCCGTTCCTCATCGTGCCAGTAAGCTTCCAAATTGATTGTACCCAATTCGAACACATTCGGCTGCTTGTTCGGTGATGCGATGTAACGTTTTGGAATTTCAACTTTCCACCGTCTTTGGCAAGGCTTGCCGTCGTGACAGTCGTGGTAGATTTTCAACACCGGGTCAATATCCGTAATTTCAGAAGTTTGACCATCGACGTAAAATTCACCATTCGTATTGGTTCGCTTTTCATCCATAACATCATCAAAGCCAGTATCTGAAAACAAGCAAATGTTATCAATATATATTAATAATCCCCGAATCCTCGATGTGGATGTAGAAAGTATATCAAATAATAAACTATATTTATTATTAGACAACAATATGATATTTTACCAATATCAATCAGTTTCACTTTGACACCAACAGCCGGTTTCGCACCGCAGAACAATTTTCCCTTAGCCGCAACACGTTGCATACGGCCGAGCAGTGCGCATGATGAATACAAAATACCGAATACGGTGAAAAGGAACAAAAACAGCTTCATTCTTGCCAGAGTTAAACAATGCAACTGAGCAGCAAACAGCAGTCAGCAGCAATATGAACAACTGCTGAAATCCAACAACAGCAGACTAGCCTGATGAAAAACTATTCCACTACTGATATATATATATCATCATCAATCAAAAATCAAAGCTTTCTTCGTTGAGTGAAGAAAAAAAAACATTTCCAGCGTTCAAGCTTCAAAATATATTTTCCTGCATTCTCTGCAACTTCCACAACCATAAGCAACTAAAAATACGACGAACAAACCACTGCTGCTTGTCTGTCATCTTCTCATCAATAAAATTGACAATTTCAATTTTTCATAAGCAACTGAATTACGAAAGAAACGTAAGCGTGCTTTTAAAAATAAACCACTTTTTCGACAACGACGCCAACACTATAAATAACTTTTTTCATAATAAACATCATTTTATTTTTTCATTCATTAAAATTTTACCACTTAACAATATTCTAAAAATCTAAAAAGAACATTTATAACAACTACTATTCATCAAAGTACAATATGTAATACCTAAAAAACACGCATTATCCTAGATGAATTATTTTAAAACAACTATTTGGCAGCAGCAATAAATATCAAACATTGATTTATGGAAAAACTAATTTAAAAACTATATGGCTAGTATGTAGTAATTAAAATGGCAAACGAAGAAACTAAAAAAAAACCGAATCGTGTTCAATCTTTCAATTCGGCATATAAGGTCATATCGAAGAAAACCTGCAACAAAGAACCAATAGACCAAGCTTGAGCTTCGCATGAATCTCGACAAAATGAACCATTCTGAAATTATTATTTACTATACATTTAGTGAAGAGGAGATTTTAATAAATATGAAAAAAAAAATTTTTACCGCGTTCGTTAATTCAGGCAAAGAAAACCAAGGACTTTTTTGTAAATGCTCCCAATGCGGTCCAAGCAACTTCTTCACACTGGACACAGCCTCGTCCAAAACACCGCTGGTCTGTTTGTTTTTCAAATAGGCAAATGTCATCTTCGCTCGCAAGAAATATCCAAAAATCCACACCCATTCCTAGTAATCATAATTATAATATTAAAGAAGAACAAGACTAAAAAGAATATCATACCGGTCCATTGTGATAGTTAAATCCATTCGCACGACGATAATCTGCTGAAGAATCACTATTGTCGTAATTACCGTTGTATGCCATATCTCTGAAAAACAAAATCAAAAACAATTCTTTAATTCATTTTTTATTTTATAAAATTAAGTTTTCTCTATTCTACGGTAAAGCAGTTCAAATTAAATTTTTTACCTAGTAGTCAGCGTCTTCATTCCTAATGGACCAAGAAGCAACTCTTCTACCTGTTTCAAAGCGCACAAAGCATTGCCAACTTTAAACAAATCTGGGGCCTAAATTACAATTGAAAACAACAGTAGATATTTCAAAATGTTCAAATAATATTATTCTCTTTTTCTTGCTTATTACCAATGTCATGGTAATCAAAAAATTCGGTCTGAACTGATAATCTGCCCATCGATTGGACGCCTTATAACTGTCCTTGTATATACCGCGCACGTTGACCAAATCTAAATCCAATTCTACTAGATTGTCGTTTGGACAATCTTGCATTGGAATCCAAAAGTGCCGTTCGAAATTTTCAATCAGCATAATTTTCCAATTTTCCCACGTCCATACTTCATCTGCATTGGATAAAATTAAAATAGCCGATTAAACAGTCAATTTGAAACAAAGTACTAATAAAAAATAAACAAAATAATGTATTATTATTATTATCATTACCGTTGCTTTTCCTCTTTCGTACACCATTAAAGGGATATGCTTTCAATTGGTGAGCAGAACTAAGCCAACTAATAACAGCATAGCTCAGTCCTATCAATTCTACTGCAGATCCGTCTCTCGGGGTTGCCGGCACTCCACGGTTAATAGCCAAATCGCTGCTTCCCATCTTGTCCATCCAAGTTCCACAATTCCAAGCGTTACCGCCGTAAACAAAGCCGGTCGATTTGTCAACACCAATTTCTACATTGAAACCCTCGTCACGCATATGTTCATCAATCTGCGGCCCAGCGTTCTCTTCTCGAAACTGAAAATCAAAATTAGAATAAAAAATAATAAATTCAAAATTTAAATATATACATTTGTTCCATAAAAATGAGCTTCCAACGCCTCTTGCATTGTCTCTCGTAAGGGTTGTTCAATTGGCACAGTTGAAAATCCTGTCTCTGTGCTTGGAAATAATCGTCGTACAGGTTGTGTCAAAATTGAAAAGTCCTTTTTCAACTCGCAATAGCATCTTATTGCCAAAAGCCACCACCAGACTGCATCACGACAATTGTATCGTGCAAAGTTCCCTTCGCCGACAAGGTTTGGAATAAGACCATGACGTAAACAACTTCCATAAGCCAAAATAATGTACCTATAACGAAGGAAAATCAAGAATTTAATTTTATTGAATTAAAATACAAATAAATAAATCTTGCACTTACTTTGCTTCGTCGTATCGACCGGTTATAAGCAAAATACCTGGAAGTGCAATAAACGTATCTCGACCCCAGTTGCGAAACAATCCGTGCGAAAAATGCGGCAAACCTGGAATTGATTATTGAGAAAATTTTTTTCTCATACAAAATTTTCATTTCAAAATCATAAATTTCCAAAAAAAGAAAGTACCTGCAGCAATGGAGGGCATAATTTTCTGATATGGATATGAATATTGATGACAGTTATCAGTAAACTCGACCAGATGTGACACCTCCGGCAAAAGAGCATTTTTGCAATTGTTGCAAAACATCAACGAACTAATTGCAAGATTTTTCAAAAAATCACTGCCTCTGCCAATGAATCTACAAAAAAAATTGTCACAAAAAATCGATTCAATTTAATATGCAAATTAAACCCAACAACTTACAGGCTCATTTTTTGTACAATCGTTTTGCAAACCATATTGTAAACACTGCTGATGATCGCTTCAAAATACGACGGTTTCAAGTCGAATGGAATTTTCTTATAGATTGCAAAAATTTCCCAAAACCATTCGGACAGCTGAACAAGATTTTAATTTTTTTCAGCAACAAAGGAACAAAAATCAACTTTTTAATTTAATATGCATTGTCTCACCTGCACTGTATTTGGATTGAGTTTCAAACGTGCTACAATGTAGTCGGCCAACCAATCGCCATCACGAATGTTTTTGCATATGGGATGTCCCAAATTGTTCGACGCTTTAGCTTCTTTCAAAACGCTGATACAACCTTAAAAAATTGATAAAATGAAATGAACAAAACTGAAAAAAAGAAATTATTATATTTTAGAATTACCTTGCAGTCCGCAAAAAGTAAGCTTTCCATAATCGGGAACATAGTAGGCGCCTTGATCTGGATATTCGCTGCGTTCTTCTTCATCGCAACGATAAAGCACATAACTGAAATCGACGAGCGAAAGTTTCTCCAAAATTTTGGACAATGGCTTCACTAAAAATTCAAAAAAAAATACACACATATATAATAAATAAAAATACTGATTTGCAACAATTTGCTTTGAATATCAAAAATCTGCACCAGACCTGATGATTGGAAATTATTCATGTCTTGTGATGGAATCGGCTGGTAGCCGTTGAAGCCAATGAGAGCCAGCTCGTAGCGTAGAGTGTGAACAGCTTCTCGTGCTTCCGGTTTCAAAGTGACCATCATCGCCAAAACCGCACCGGCTGGCAATTCGGTAAATTCCACTTCAGAATTCTGAGACGAAATCGACTCCACCCGTTCGATCATGGACGAGTTGAAAACTTTCAAATTTTCAAGCATTTTCAGGTGGACATTTTTGAGACCGGTCAAAAATTGTTCCCCATCCGACAACAGGGGGCAAGATTCGGTGCTGGATTTCGGTCCAATTGGATGGGAACGACAATCCGGCGGCAATTCACCGATTTCGACATAAGCTTCCAACAGAATAGTCTTCAGATCGCCGATCAAACTGCACGGTGCTAGAAGGGCACGCCTACTGGCCATACCGGCAGGGTTGAAACAATTCCTGGCCACGATCACCACACTTTCACAGGTGATTGGATTTTGACGTTTGATCACGTGCACTTCGTCGGTTTTACGATCAACGTACAGTTGAGTGAAGCCGTGCGTGCTCAGGTACAAGTGAAGCTTGTTCAACGCTAGGCGAGCTTTCAAAATTCCAGTCTCCATGCTTACCGTACCATCGGCAACGGCCTTTGCAGCTGTGCTTTCATCTTCACTTGCCCATGAACAATACAAACGTTTCTCGCTTACCACGTGAATCTAATAATAAATATGAATTTCAAAACACAAAAAATATCTATTTTTTTAAATAGTAAAATTTTCAACATGTATAAAAAAAATAAAAACTAACATGATAAGGAATCAATTCGTCCAAACCACGGTTGCTACCAATAGCACAACAAGCGGATGATACGATCGCCGCAGTAGGCAACACGTCGTAAACGCTCTTCGACTGAAACGCAGAAAAGCATAATAATAATAATAATAATAATAATAATAATAATAATAATAATAATAATAATAATAATAATAATAATAATAATAATAATAATAATAATAATAATAATAATAATAATAATAATAATAATAATAATAATAATAATAATAATAATAATAATAATAATAATAATAATAATAATAATAATAATAATAATAATAATAAATATTAAAATTAAAAAACAGACAATTACCATTATTGGTGAACAATTGTCGTGAGTTAAATCGAAAAAGAACGCCTGAGCTACTGAGCTTGTCAACGGACGGTAAGGATACGGCATGAAAGAACCAATCGGCTCACCACCGTATCGATGGACCAGACGGCCGAGCTCATCGGGTGTCGGTGCACTCATCGCTTCGCGAATCAAAGACACAATTCCCAACCGATTGACAAACAAATTATCCACATCCTCTCTGCGCGTGAACAATTCCGCACAAACATACAATTCCGGTCGCGCGTCTCGAGCTTCATTCAGCATATACTGAGCAAAGTTGGGAAAAAGAAAACAGACAATTATTATATTAACAGTAAAAGATAGTATCATTTTTTACAATACCTCCGCCACGTGTATAGGAGTACTGTGACAATTGTCAATGCGAATACCGTGGAAAATTTCCGCAGTTTTACGAGTGTACGACGACATTCTACGCCACAAGTATGGATTATCCGCTTCCGACATTCCGTAACGCAGTTTCACACTGTCACCCCAACAAATCAACTCTCGTCGGAAGTAAACCTGAACATTGCGTAAAAGAAAACAATAATATAAGTAAGTCGTATAATAGCAGCTTTCTTTTATTCACCATTGAAGGAGGTTCGGCAAAGTTAGTTAACGGAATATCGTCCATCACCCATCCGTTCAAAGCCATAAAACGGGAGCCTTCGTGCGTATACATCATATTCTCTTCGTCTTCCCAACTTGCTTCCCATTTTCCGGGATACAGAAAATACCTGGACAAAAATGCAAAACAATTTAAGTCAGTGTTCTAAACTGAATGAATAACCATGCTACTGTGGAAAAAGAGGATGATGTTCCGTGAAATCAGTAAACTTGGGCCCATGATCTTGAACCCTCTGATAAGACACGTGACCGATGAGCGCGTTCACTGCAACATGCAAATGATTCCAACAATCTCGAGCCGCATTGTCGTTCAATTCTTTAACAGCTCGGCGAAAATTTTCCACACAAATACGCTGGCGTTCCTTTTCATCACTGCATCCATCACTGAAATAAAATATTAAAAGTAAAAACAACGCAACAAATATATACGAAAACTTTTCATATTACACTGCTCGATTGAACAGCAACAACGCCAATGCATGGCTATCCAATGTACAATTCAATCTTCCGTAATCTGGATCTTGTAAAATTCGCAAACACTGCTCCGTTTGTAGAACAACATTGCTTGGCTTGTTCAATTCTAATAAGACAAGAAGGAAAATGATTAATTAATCATTAAATCATCATTACTAGAGTTCATCTTTAAATGACGCAATTTTGCGCCAATTACCTGCTATCTCATCGGCAAACTGCTGCACCTCTTTGTCAATGTTAACTTGGAAAAATTCATGAAAACGTGCTGGGGGTAAAATATCATTTAAAAGCATGTGACGTAAATTCTAAAAAAAATTAATAAACTGATTAAAAAAAGTTTATTTTCAAACTTAAATAGTACAATTGAAACAACCTCCAAATTTTCATTGTCCCATCTCGATTTCGAAGGCAATCCAGATTCTTCGAATTTCCCGTTTGCAATAAGACGACCAAAATGTGCCAATACTCGATCCAAAAGCCAAGCCGGACGCAGATGAGGCGAATTTCTCATGTTGTACGCACAGTCCGGTTCAGTCCTAAGCCAACTGCTGTTGCTCGCCGTGTGATTCCACACTACATCCGAGATGACCAGCATTTCCCAATCTTCATTCATTTTTTGAACCAACCGCTTCACATCTAGCAGTGTATATTCTTCTCCTTTCCCTTTGAATATTGGATTCAAAGTCAGTTGGTCAGCAATACTGTATGAACTGTTCGATTGACCAAGTTCTTGAATCGGCGTTATGTGAACCATGTTATAACCGCTTTCTTTGGACACTCGTAAACGTTGCTCCCATTCATCGAATGGTCCGAGCAATTTGGCCAACACTGTTTGACATTGAATGGCATGCAGAGGAATTTCCTTTTTAGATTTTCCAACTGTTAAAGTTGGTAGTACTAAAAAATAACCAATTCCATCATGCAGTGATACATCTCTGAAAGAAAAAAAAATATCAAAATTGAATTAAAATTCATTGAATATGCTTACCCTGGGTTATAACAAAACGAAAACATGTGCGGTCCAGCTATGTCACATTTGATATCTATGTAACGGCCAAAGTCATCAGCAGAATTGTCACTTCCTTGATTCCATTCTAGCTGTCGCCAAACCGCTTCATACCTATTTATATTCAGTTTTGATTCTGGATAAGTTGTACTAAAATACACATCCATTCCAAATAAACTTGAACCAGGAACAAACCGAATTGTCGACCCTATCAAATTCAAAACATTAATTAATCTTTTGAAAATGAACATCAGAAACAAAAACAACATTCACCACTTCTAAACTGAAAATTTAAACATTTTAACAAATCAAATATATCTGAAAACAAATCTCTGTTTCACAATTGTTAATTAAAATACTGTTAAAAATGGAAAAAGTACTCTTATTTCAATTCATATTCCTCCTCCCATGTCTATTTAAAAATATCAAGCTCAACTGAACACATAATTTTAATATTCTCTAGCAAAAAAATTATAAATAAACTAATTTCAATTGCTGAAAATACCTTTTTGGACTTGATATAACTTTGACTCCGTATTCAGACCATGTTCCAAAGTTAGAGTGTACGTCAAATTGTCCATGCTAAAAAGAAAGAAACTTCAAAACTGCAATAACTTCAATTCTGAAACATAGCACGCTTATTTTAATATAAACACTAAAAGTATTCACATGCGGATAAAATGTATTCTACAATCGAAATCGTTAAAAAATTATATTTTAAAAAGTTGAATAAAAGTGCAGAAGTTAAATACCTTTACAAGCATGCATGCTTCTTATCGATAATCCTAATTTCCTAAGCTTCAAACGTAAAAACATTATCAAAATTATTAAAAAATAAATTAATATATTAAAAAATACTCAATAAATTGAGCATATTCTATCAAAACAATTCTAATCAATAAGACATCATTAGTACTGACAGCCGATAACCAGCATTACATTAAGATAAACAGATTCTCCCTAGTCGTACTGTATCAAAAAATAATAATCATGCACACGTTTGAATAACCTTTATATTTCTTTTAATTGAAAATAGATTATCAATCAATTTTAAATATTTTAAAATTCCAATTCGTTAACAATATACTGCATTCATTTTCCCAACTTAAATATTTTACCAGTTAAATCGAACTGAAACGCTTAGTACATTTCAAGTTCCAAAATTTCATTAAATTCAAAGAAAGTTTACTAAGATTGCTTGAAAAAAATCACAATTAATTAATTTAAAACTTCACTGCTTAAAAATGATTATTATCAAAAATAGTTCAAAAAAAGAAAACACAAAATGAAGAACTTATTTTTTTTCTAATTTTTTCCTATCTTTATATATTATAGGATCTTTCCAGCTTAATAATTCTAAAAAATAATGCATGCTTCGATCATATTTCAAATGAAATTAAAAATCATTCATATCTAGCCACCTATAGTATAAAAGTAATGCAAAGTTACGCTTATTATGATCAAAGTAGATCTAACTTTCAAGCCAAACGAAAGAAAACACTCACAACAGCACATTTCATAACGTCATAACGTATTCATAAACAATTTCATAAAGTAAAGCTTCAATTTTTTCTAATTTATTATACAATATAATGGAATGCATTCTGGGCATCAATTTCTTGCAACTAAAATAATAATTACATTTAATTTTGCTAACGGAGCAATATCACAAATTGAAACCCAACAATGTTAAAAACATTATGCAAAATAGAAACCTGTAATAATAAACAACAAAGTTAATTTTACAAAACATCTCACAAATATACAATAATATAGTAAACTGCTGTCAAAGATCAGCGCAAAGTGTTTCGCCGGCGTTTATTCATAACTTACTACCCTCATCATCAACACAGAACAAAAAACAAGCAATTGTACAAAACAAAATCAACCGTTCACCAGAAATATGCAAAAATAACTAAGCAGTTAAAATTTAAACACTCTGAAACCCTACTGGTGCTGTCAAATGCAAAGCAAAAATATTTTGCAAACAAGAATTTAACAGATAAAAATAGAACTGCTAGTAAACAACAACACAAATGAAACATAGAGAAAACAAATACTTACCTAGTGGAACTCATCACGCAAGATACTGGCAAGCAATATAACAACCGACAAAATGTACTGGTCGCTGACTCGCAACAAACAACTATCAAAATGAAATAAAAAGCAAAAGGGAATTGACATTACAGTATGCTATTTTAAAGTTCTCAGCATGCTGTAAATTGAAAGAATAGAATTTTAAATTAGCCAATCACATAAACGCTGAATATTCAACATACTTTAAAACGTCAATTTATGTACCACTTTTTTATCCCATACTTGTTAGAACAGTGGCATCAAATAAATTAGTTTGCTGGTTTTCTTACTTCCGCATTGTTTCGCCTTTTTACTAAACAGAACTAATTAATCTTCGTAAAAAATTAGATTAAAATAAAATTTTAAAATAAATTATGATAAAATAAACGAGAAATTTATGGTTTTTTAAATTTTCAGGCTGTTTTTGCCTGAGAATTATTATGACAATGAATTGATCTATTTGTACGTACTTATCCAAAAAGGTACGGTAATGTTTTCTAAAAATTACTGTATATTTTTTGGATTAATTTCGTCGCTTGTGAAAGTGCTAAAGTTGATATTTGCGCAATTTCGTTATGAAGATTAAAATATTTTCCAGTAAATATCAATTATTTCCGAGCCATCGGTACGTTAGCAGTTTCCAGTGTGAGTTATGGTAATCTGTAACTTTTCGACGATATTCTTTGTAAATCACGTTGAAAAACTGCTGTGCACATTAAGTGGTTGAAAGGAAGAATTTATACCTTTCTATGTGCAAGTGATTGCAAGCCTGTTTTGTTCAATTAACAATAACGAAGCGATAAATCCAATGCACGACAATGCATCATCAGTTGTGTTGTGTGCTTTTCCACTGAGACGGTTATTCAGAACAGCATTTGGTCGATTTTTTTTTCTAATTTTTCGTTGGATTTTATTTTTGTTTGTCGAAAATTTGTTGGAAAAGAGAAGAAACAAGAATTTTTTCTAATGTTCACCATAATTTCAGAAGTTATCAGTAGTGATCGTGAAAGATGGAAAAATCGTCCGACATGTACTCATCGACAGCCAGTGACAGTGCATCGCAACCTGAACCATTCCGATACTGTGTCCAAGAACATGAAAGCAATTCGTCGGCGCTTGAACAGCCGCCGCGCCATTCTACAAGTGTGATGGTATGCGATCCGGATAACGTAGAAATTCCAGAAGAATGGGAAAATCAACAGTACCTTCCGCCTGCTCGTTTGCATCGTCCTTTTGCGTGCAATTTACGAGTTCGTTCATCGTCTGAAGTGCGCTAATTGATAAATGAATAATGAATGAAGTGAATTTGTTTTTTCATTATTATTATTATTGTTGTTATTGTTGTAGAAAGAAGGTGTAAATCATTATTCGGCATTTTATCGTGCCGGCTTGTCAGTATCGGAAACTTCTCTTTCACCACCTCAAATCTGCGCAGGTCCTCTTTCGAGCAGTTCCCAGGCAACCTTACGAGAGAGGAACATTGCAATGCTGTTTAGTGAGGTGATGGCCGACGTGTGGTTTGTAGTCGGTACTGACAGTACTGCCGGAGGTAAGCAGCGTATTCCGGCGCACACGTACGTTTTGGCTACTGGTAGCACAGTGTTTTATGCCATGTTTTATGGAAATTTTGCCAAATGCACCGAAATTGAAGTGCCCGACGTCGAGCCCGATGCATTTCGCAATCTGCTACGGTGAGTCAATTACTGGTGCAGAACAAATGTTGTCTCGGTTAATAAGCGTCGTCACTTTCAGCTACTTGTATACGGATGAGATTTACGTTGATAACGAAACTGTCATTTCAACACTGTACGTGTCTAAAAAATATTTTGTCACATATTTGACCCGCGCATGTGTGGAATTTTTGCAAAATTCTCTAACGGCCAAGAATGTCTGCTTTTTGCTTTCGCAGAGTAGACTGTTTGAAGAAGAGGAATTGGTAGAACGGTGCGTGTTGGATGAAATTGTTTGTTTGTTTGTTTATCATCAGTTGTTGTTTCAGATGCTGGGATGTGATTGATGCGCAAGCAGAGATGGCGCTGTTTTCGGACAGTTTTTTGGAAATTGACAAACAAGCGTTGCAGTCGATATTGTGTCGGGATACGTTGAACGCTCGCGAGTCGAAGATTTTCGAAGCGACCATGCGTTGGGCAGAAACGGAATGCCACCGGCAGATGAAAAGCCCAACACCGGCAAATAAGCGCCTCGTATTGGGTGACGTTTTCAACATGATCCGCTTTCCGGCGATGCAGATTGAAGATTTTGCCAACTTGGTCATTTTGTCCGGCGTTCTCAGCTCCGAAGAGGTGGTGGATATTGTTTTGCACTTCTTTTCCAAACAGAAGCCGACGCTTTTGTTTCCCACGAGTCAGCGGCTTGGGTTGCCGTTGAAACGGTGCCATCGGTTCCAGTCCAGTGCCCACCGCAACAATCAGTGGCGTTACAGGGGTCGATGCGACAGTATACAATTTTGCACTGACCGTCGAATCTTCGTAGCCGGCTTTGGCCTTTACGGTTCGAGCAACAACGCCGCCAAATATACAGTGAGGTTGGAACTGAAGCGCAGCGGTCAGGTACTGGCTCAACTGGACACCGTGTTCGTGTCGGACGGCAGTTCCAGAGTGTTTCCTGTATTTTTTGAACAACCAGTGCAGATCGACGCCGACGTCTACTACACTGCCGGCATGGTTTTGGAAGGAAACGAGTTGAGCTATTTCGGACAAGAAGGCATGCCCGAGGTTCAAGTGCACAATGTCACTTTTCAATTCCAGTGCTCCACCGAAAGCACGAACGGTACCGGCGTTCAGGGTGGTCAGATTCCAGAAATACTGTTCTACTGAATGCAGCAAGGACAATTTTCTTTTTCTTGTTCTCAAATTTTCAAATCTCTGCATATCATTCATCCATATATCCTCCGACTTTTTCTTCCGACTACACTGCTGCTTCCCTTTGACTTTGTCATCTCTTTGTGTTTTTTTAATTGTTCTCTACAATGCTACCAATATCATTTTTTGTTCCGCTTATCCTTTTTTACACACACAAAGCCACTTTAATAAAAGAAAAAAGAAAGAAATTCATCACCAATCTTTCAAATGTAATTTTTTTTGAAGAATTTTGTTAAATGGGTGGAGTGGAAAAAGCGTAAATTTCACAATTTGCTGCTGTGCTGCTGTTCTCTTCTCTTGGTCGGTTGTCACTGACATATTGGCGGTGGAACGTTGTCTCGAAAACTTTGCGTACTGTTCGCATTGCCAACTGGATAGTAGAAAGCAACCACAGCCGCTTGTTGACTACTAGCCGACCATCGACGAGCGCAGCCCACTTCAGTCGATGCTTTCCAAATCATTTGTGTAAAATTATGGCTACCTGAAACTGTTTTCATCATCATCGTACGAGAAGAAATTCAAATTTGAAAAAAAAACCATTTTTTCACAATTAATTCATCATTTTTGTTTTCTTTTTACCATCGAACATCCTTTTTCTTATGTGCATACTGTAATTCATTTATGCAAATTCTTTGAAAAAAAGTTACACAATCACACAAAGTTATTATTATTATTATTTTGAATAATTAATTCGACTTTTTTTGACAATTTTGCATTTGATATTTTTACATTTACCTTCGGACCAGCCGGGATTTTTGAAATCGTACTTTTCAACTTGACTAGCCCATTTTTCCGTCACTTCCGTTCCGGTCGGCAATCGGGTGGATCGTTTAATTGTCGTCAGAAGAATATTTTCACCAATATCTGCAAAAACATCAATGCTTTCTAATAGAGAAGCAAGACAATGGAAAAATTGATATTTTATTTCACTTTTCTTATCATTCTCTGTTCCAATGTTGACCGCGACAAATTGTTGAACACAATGAAAGCCTAATTAACGTCGTTGTGCCGTTTCAAGTTGTGCCAAGTATAAAATTAGTGAAAATTAAAATGGACCCTCCCTATATTGGAAGCCAATTCTCAACAGCCCCACTTCATACTGTTGTTGCTTTTGCTAAATTACCGACCGTTTCTACTTGAATAGCTGCTAGCTAGCGTTTTGTGCTTATTCAAATCTTTTCCCACAATATCAACTGTTCATTGTAAATAATAAAGAATAAATGAGCAAATAGAAAGCAAAAAATAAAAATTTCAAATTATTATTTATCGACCAAAGCAAAAAAAATCAAACAATTGACTCCACTTTGATTATGACAACTTTTGTATTAATTTTATTGCTCTCATGATGCAAAGGAATAGCATCGAATTGAATAGAAAATAAATAGCCATGCGCCACGAAATCAGAAAGCTTCATTTCTATTCATTTCCGCGCGTACTGATTCAAAATTCAATTTTTAATATTCTTATTATAGCTTCTTTCAATTCTATTCGCCCCAGCTTTTTTCTTTAGTAAACTTCAAGCCCAATTTTGTTTTGAAATATAAAAAAAAGAAAAAGTGAAGCAGCTATCAAAATTACAAAAACATTTTCCACATAAACCACCGTTATAAAATTTAATTTTCAAATATAAAATCATTGATAATGGTGCTGTGAGATTGCTATGAAAAAGTCTATTTAAAAAGCAATAAATCATGCTTAAGCATACATGCAGCTAGCAATCTCATTATCTCCGTTCGCAGTGAAAAGGAGAATAAATATTTTTATACACAGCGAATAAATGAAAGGTACAACAATAACAACATGTTTGCAACACCAAGTAGAAAGTGTATATACACTTTTGCACGTTTGAAATGAAAGAACATTTTCTGCCGAGCACTGATTGTTAGCTTTGTTAATTAATGAAAATTGTTCAAACATAAAAACATTCGCTCCTTTAGAATAAATAATAACACGCAAAGCGCGCGAAGAATGGGATGGATGTATTGATTTAAACGCAGACCAGAGGAGGGTGACAAAAAGAAAAATTTGATGGATAGATAGACAAATATTCCGCGTGTTTCAAAATTGACAATGATCTTGAAATTTGAACTTGTAATAATATCAGATACTAACTGTCGAAAGAAAACTTATCACGCCCATGGATAAATAGATTTATTATCTGAAGTAGAATTGAAAAGCATTTGTTCAAGAAAAAAGTATCAGTGGAGCTTATTTCACACCAATTCCATCATGCGAAAGTTGTCATTTTAAAAATTATGATAATAAAATTCATTTCATACCTTGTTCATCACGATAAAGTATCCTTCCTTTAGCGAGAAGTTTGTCAGCCCAAGCAGTTGCTTCGTCAGCTAGCCGTTGAGACCAACTTAGCGGAGGACATCCATGTCTTGCACGAACTTTATTGTGCACTTCTAAGAATTCCCTTTGAAAAGCAATGTCATCTGTAAAATTACACTACATTACATTACACTACAAACTGATTGCATTGATTACAATTCAACAAACTTACTGAAGACCATAAATTTAGCACCGGGTCGGTACTTCACCTCTTTCAATGCATGTTTCATCAAATGTTCATCCAATTGTTCCATAGGTTCGTCAAGGCGACTCATTTTTGCTGACTGACCGTCCAACAGCGAGCTACAATGCCCATACATTTTATACATTGATGATGCATATATCGAATAAATGAATAATATTAGTAGTAGTGTTGTAGTGTAATGAAATCGACACAATCACTATACTATTTATATATGCAAGCATGCAAAAGTGAAAGCATGCGTTCAAGTTGAACGAGAAACGTGATAGCAAGTTAAGAATTCGATTACAAAACGACAGACAGTTGGTTCCCAAGTGATAAATGAATGTTGTTTAGGGCCTTGGAAAGAGATGTAGTTTTCAGAGAATCGATTTTCAGAGATTCAATCCAACTTCTCTCTCTCTCTCTCTCTCTTTCTCTACTAAATAACTTTATCTGACATCAGCAACTGGAAATAAACTGGAGCATCATGACACACACAATATAAGGGTACGTGCAGTTGGCTGCCGTTAATCGTGTCATACGTCCATTCAAACTGTATTCTGTGGTCAATTTGTTTAATTGTAATAATAAAAAATTAAGATCACTGTGAAAAAAAAGTGAAAAGAATAAGCATGCAAAAATTTATTCACCTTCCGGGTTGACCATTCTGATTGGCCATGTTGGAATGATGCAACCAAGTGGACTATTTATTAAAATGGATGGAAAAGTGAACGCAAACGAACAAAGCTGAAAAATGAAAACGAATTTCAAAACAGCCAGACAAAACAGAGACGGCTGCAAATTGAAAGCCTCCATATACCTGCACAACGACAGCTGACGACAGCTTCCAAGCAAACTGGGGGCTGGGTGAGCCAAGCAAAGCTTGCAAAGTGTCAGTCTGTTTGTTGTCATCCAACTGCTTGCTTATTATATACATTTCATCGTCATCGTCACCATCGTCGCCCAAAGCTGGGTCGGGTGTTGTTGTCAACAAAGCAACCAATTGGCGGCAGCCGTCCGACACTTGCGCAATCCGTCCGCTATTTCCGGCACATCCGCAGACGTATCAAATAAGCCCACCACTAGCTGCAAAAAGTTTTTGTTTTTTTCAATAAAAAAATGCACAAATTATCATGACCATCACACATCATATCATATATATATAAATGTGGCATGGACAGAAATGAGATATTTGAACAGAATGAACACAAGCACAGAAGCTATTCTTTTCTGTCAATTAATTATTACTGTCTGTATACAGAGACAGACAATCTTCAATCGATTTTCACTGAACCCAAATCTTTATCTGAAAACCCATATCCCTCGGGTGTATTTGACGTTCTTCACTGTCAAAGTTCCAAACGAAAAGAAACAAAAAAAATTCAAAAAAAAACACTAAGACACGCCCTTCCAAGCCAGCAAATCAACAAATGTCAAATATTAATTATGTCACACTGCGCGAAAGAAAGCCAAATGAACAAAATGAACGGAAATTTGCCATGGATTTTGGCATTCTTTTTCTCATTTTCTCTTCAAAGCAAACACAAATGCAAAACGTCAATCTCTTTTTCATAATTTTGCTCAAAATTTTTTTCAACAACATCACTGATAATGTGTCCAAGTGAAGCAAGTTGTCTGTCTCATTTAACAACACTGACAAATATTCAACATTTGCATGCAAATTTCACTCACCTAAATAATGGATAACTTCATGCAAATTTCAAACCAAAATTACAGTGTGTAAAGCATGCAAAAGAAGAGAACAAACTGACCAGACAAGCAGGCGTTTGAAGATGGTGAATTTGATGTAAAAACGTCATCAATATTTAACAGCAGCAAGCAGTAGCAGCGGCAGCATTTATCACTTGTACAGATTTGTGATGTTAATAATTTATCTTTATCAGTTTCTCGAGGAATTTGCTGATGCACTCTAAGAAGAAGAAGAAAAAGAAAAAAATTATTTTACACCAAGAAATTTAAATAAAATACACAACTTATTTATTTGTAAATGATTCAATCAAATTATTTACCAATGCACTTAGAAAAATAATTTGAATTTCCAATTCCACTACTGTCCAATTGCTGGGTTTCATTTTTCTCAATTCGATGAGAAATTATTTAATAAATGTTATTTTGAAAATTCCACTTTTTCAGTAATTTTAATAAGCACAAAAATTAGAAAAGATTATTTTCCAAAATTCACCTTCGCTGATGGCTTTTCTTACTGACGTCAAAACAAAAAAACATTAAGAAAGAAAGAAAGAAAGAAACGATTAATAAAGGCAATATGATATGTATAATTGTAGATATGCTCATTCAAAAAGTCAAGCTATCACCATTTCATGGAGAATTTATTAAGCAATTCTAGTCAATTGTGAAATCTATACCTGCAACATGCAGAACCTTCTGCTGCACATGAAGACGTGTCAACTGCCGACTAACAACTGTGCTTTGTCAAAATAGTAGATAACAATGATAAATGTAAACAAGTAAAGCATTTAAAAATGAAAACAATTTAGTCTACTTATTAAAAAGATATATTTATCATTTCCAAAGTAAAAACAAACTAGAACATATCATCACAATTTCATCTTTCACTTCAGTATGCAATACTTTTGCTATTAATATGTACATACATACACTTTTACATGGAAAAATAAATAATAAATAAAACAATGAATAATGCAAATGAATATTGAAAATTTGCAAACTAATACTTCTGCGCATTACGACGGTAAATTGGATTGTATAGAGAAAAAAAGAATTGAAATAAATTAAATGAAACTGTGCAAATAAATAATTCTAGCATTACATACTGGCTATGAAAAGTAGTGCACTGAAAAGTTTCTCAACAATATACATACCTCGGGAATAATAAATTTGATAAAATATTAATCGCGTAGTATAAAATATCGCATGGCAGAAGCAACGCACAGTCTTTGCTCAGTAGAACTGCTTATCCATAATTGTATTATTCATCATTCTCATTTTAGGATATCTTTACGTACAAAATTATGACACTAAAATGGAACATATTAAGAATATTAAAAAAACAGGTCTATTTGAATTTGTTACACAGAATATAAATTTGAAAAAAAATCATTCATGCAGATACTGTAAATAATACTGTAGAAAACGTGCCAACTTTTACATTTTATTTATTATATTTTGATAAAATATTTATACTGAAATCGCCTTGGATCTTTTAACCCACAACAACAGAAGCATAACTGAATAGAACATGAAAACATTAAAAAATCATGCAGGCATAATATAAACAATGTAAAAGTTGTTCAAAAAACAGGTAAATAAAATTTTACTTATAAACGTTTGTTATTCTTCATGAATAAATAATTGAATTTTGTTGAATTGAATGACTCTCTGAAAACGTTTTATGTAAAATATTATTGATAGAAAAGAGAAATCAGAACTCTACTTACGTAACTAACGATGCTCCGTCAAAATTGAAGTAACAATTGAATAACGACCACTAAATTACTTAGACGAATCGACTTCAAAGATAATATGTAAATTTTTTACATTGTAATCAGATTGCCAATGGCGCTTTCTTCTTTTCTTTCTATTTATTTAATTGCAGTAACAATGATCATATTTAGAGAGAAAGAGAGAAATCTTTTAGGAATTAATTTACAAAGCAGAAAGGAAAACAGAATGTGGTCAATAGATTTTGGTCAACTTGAAGTATGTGTGACCATTACCGCCTTGGGAAGTCTTTCAAACTATTCCCGGCAAAGTTTCTTCTCTTCTCGATGCTGCTGCAGTGACCAAAACAGCGTTGTTGCTGCCTGTGCCTGTGGTCAACGTTTTTTCTAGCTTATCCAACTGCTTCATCAGTATATCCACTTTGGAGACTAAAAATTCCTGAACTCGCTGCATTTCAAACAAAATTTCATGCATGTCGCTTTGCAACTTTGCCACATCAATCAGTGCGTTGCTTTCGTCGGCAACTTTTCTCTGTTCCCATTTAATTCTTTGAAATCTAAAAATAAATAACACTGCCATTCATTCCATTGTTAATCAATGAACAACAACCTTCTCGAATTTATAAGTTGAACAATTTTTCTTTCACACTACTCAAAATGCACAAATAAATATATACAAACTCTCTTTAAAACTCACTCTGTAATGGCGGCCAGAAATTTTTTCTGATGATGACGTAATTTCATTTCATCCCGAGGAAAATGCAAGCACCGAAACTTGTGAATAAACCAGGTATGCTGAAGCACAGCAGCGGCAGCATGTTTCCTCTAGAACAAAAGTTTTTGCTTGCTAATCTTCAATTTCAAAGCCAAATCTCTCGCTATTTACTTCTCTGGCAAGCTTAGAATCAGCCATGAAATTGTTGACATGCTTTTCAGAACGACTTAACTCTAGCTTCCTGCTGATGACCGCAATCAAGGCTGAAGATACGCCGGCGCCCTACGTTTCAATCAAATATTATGCACGATATCACAACAAATATTCCCTCATACTTCTACTACTACGTATGCAAAAAATTTCCACTTTTCCCATATATATTTTTTTTTTCCTTACTCTGTCTTGTTTTCTCTTTCTCACTCTTTCTCTTGCTTTCTTTCATTCTTCCTCTACCTCACCTTCCCCTCCTGCTCTCTCTCTCTCTCTCTGTCTCTCTCTTTTTCTGTTTGTCTCTTTTTCTCTCTTTCTAATAATCACTTACTACAATGCCCGTGCTAATAGCCACCGTCCTACCGCAGTATGTGTGCGGCGTCACGTCACCGTACCCAATGGACATAAACGTGATAATGATAAACCAGAGCGAATTCATGTATTTTATTTGGTCCTCGATTGTGTCAAACCTGAAGAAAAAAAACGTTTCACGTAAAAATTCAATCAACATCACTGCATTACATGCAGTGCGCTTACTGTTCGCACTGGCGCAATATCCAAGCCATGATGATCCAGAAAAATACGGTAAAAATGATCAAAACGCGAAGAGGATTTTCATGCATCAGTGTTTTCAGTACAAAAGTAAAATTGACGCTGATGTGATTCAATGCGGCTATGCTCCGCGTAGCCGCATCACGAAACTGTCGGCTGCGCAATGCCATAAATCTGCAAATCAAATAAAATCGGAAGAACATTGGCATTGACAGTACTGTATCCAAAGGAACTTGAGTAACCAACAGTTTTCGATGAGTCTTATCCAAAACTGACCAAGGAATACTTACTGAACCTTAAAAAAGGTGTCACTTAATTACAATCATCAATAATTCGTTATACACAATGAAATTCAAATACTACAATATATACAATCAATATTCATATTTATTCGTGATCAAACAACATTTGTACTTAAAAATTATTTTTCGAGCGGTAAAAACTTTCACTTCAAATACTACAGTAGGACAGTAATCATGATTTTAAATAAAACGGTAAAAATAAACTTGCTGATGGAAAATGGTTATATCAAACGTATGAAAAAAGCATATCCAGATAAAGATAATATATTTTAATTCAAAAATCCGTTCAAATAAAATGTACATACCAGGTATGGGACATACTGCACAGACAACTAGTTCTAGAGTAGCCTGCGCTATCCGTTGCCATGTGACAGCTACTCGCCAATCTTGAGCGTCACTGTCATTCACCAAAATCTAGAACCAAGCTCAACAATAATGAAACTAAACTGTATATAATTTGATAACTTGCTCACAAGAGCGGTACTCACTTTCACCTCAGTTGCATGGTACATGAGAATGAGGAAAAGTAAAACAACTGTCGTTACCACAATAATACTACGTAATACTTGAGAAACAATAGCCGTCTGAAAAAAAAGAAATTATTATTTATTATTATGAAAATTACAAACAATTTTTCAACTGATCAACAATAATTTCCTTTAAATTATACGATTGACTTTAAAAACAGCCGTTATTCTGTTTGTAAGTTAATATTAAATAACCGCAAACAAAAAACACGTTAAAAACAGATCTGAAAAAGCATATTTTCTCGTTTTCATTCAATTTCTTCAACTACTTCACTGATTACATTGAAATTAATCGTCTCTGTAAAATATAAATGTGTGTGTGATATTATTTTTTAAAAAATTGTATTTCACAAATTTAAAAAAATAAAATTCCAAATCAGTACACACAAGTGAACAAAATACACAATCAAACAAACAATATGAGAAATCAACCCTCCCGCCGCAGGGAAAGCAAACAATGTTGAATGGAACTTTTCTCAGAATAACATCCGCTTTATAGATAGATTTTATAGATAGAGATAGAGATTATATATATATATATATTGGAATCTGATGCGCTTCTGTTTGGAATTTCTCTTAGATCAACTAACCAGCTAGCCAAACAGAGTCACAGTCATCAGTGGATGAATGCTGTTGTTTATTGGCAATGCTAAGCAGAAGAAGTGGAGAAAATGTGTTCAATAAAAAGGACGCTTCTCAGACAATTAATTGCAGGATGTTTTGGTGGGATTCGATTGGGCACATCTGAAAGTGCAAAAACATTGATCGTAAATTAGTGACCACCAGTTTTCTAATTTGTCATGACATTGTTTCTTGTTGTGGTTGTTGTTGTGATAATAATATGTCATTATTAACAGTCAACTATGGATAAGCTTGTGCTATTGATTGTATGAACATCCAGAGCATGATGGAGAAAATGGTGTTTCGAATTCAAATATGGCCGAATGCAGCCGATCTGACTATGCTTGATCGCATTGAAAATGTAGTAACAAAATCGACATACGGTTCAGTTGACCAATCATCATCATCATCATAAATGGACAAAAATTGCCTCTGTCGTTTTAGTGAAACTTTGAAAGATGCAATTGGAAACGACTGACCAGCCGAGACTCTACTACACCACAAGAGAGGCAAAGAATGATCGACAGCGCACAGTTTTGTCCAATCCCACACTATTCTGAAGTAGTCAAGATGGTTCCATTAATTTAATCGACGCACAATTGATCGTCTCTTGTGAAAATCCAAAAATTTCACGTGCTCAATCGGAAACTTAAAACAGACAAACATTATCCTGCTTACCCACTTTGCAATGTTGAACAATCTTCGCCGTATATTCTTGTCGTTGCCATTGACGTAAAATGCAAAAGTAACCTTATTGATGCACCGCTGCCCAAATGTCATTATGTAACAAACTACTTGAACACAGAGAAATTGTGAAGCACAAGAAATTCATTTTGATCAACGAACTCGACGATCAACGGTAATCGATTCCGATTCAGAACTTTACCAAATGAAAGTGCATCCACAAAATAATAAAATACACAAATTGTAATTTATTTTAATTGCGCAATTTCTTCAAATAGAATATCACAGTTTAGCTTGTGAAAATTAAAATAACTTCCCAAATAAAGAAGAAACTCTAAACTTGAAATTCTATCATCAATTTGAAATCAATTGGAAAATTTTCAATAAACTAATACTCTGTGTTAAACGAAACATTGAACGTTCGTGCAAGTTGAATGAAATTTCCTTTCCTGAATTTAAAATAATAAGTAAACACACACACATATATATACATATACATATATATTAAAAAAGAAAAAAATTGCAACATTAAATATTAAATGATTATGTGCTTTATGATAATAATAAATGTGCATTGTTACAATTGCACAATTATCATTTATCGTTTCCATAGCATTCACAGAGTAACAAACGCAATGTTTTTTCACACGAAGCAAAGCAGTAAGTAATATAGTAGATTACAATTGATCAACACCTCAAAAAACTATTTATATACTTTGTGTTATCCACTGCTAAATGCTTTGATTACTTGAAACGAACTACTTCAAACACTACTACTCACAACCTTCATTCATTACAACAAGACTATTCATGCTTTGTCAACAGTACAGCAATTTTCATAAAAGTTTTCCTTTTTTTTGTGAAATTCAAACAGACTATGTTTAGCCAAAAAAGTAAATGAAAAATTAACATTGTTCACGTTACAAAAATATTATCACACTGGAATTTTCGCTATTTCAATTTCTAAAATTTCAATATGTTATCCATAAAACAACTGCATAAACAAAACTATATAACAATAATTTCTTATTAACATACAATAGTAAAAGAATTTTGAAAAATTAATTTGGAAAACAAAGAAGATAATCAAAGTGACAATGGTTGAAAATAACAAAAACCAAATTACACAAGCTGCATTAATTTGAACTAGTTTACTAAATCAACGTCCACGAGTAATTCTGCAATCGTTTTCTCGCAATTTATTGCAGTTAAATTAAATCAAAGCCATACAACTAGCTCGTTTGAAAAAATTTCAAACAACTGCACGCACATACAGTCTAATTTATACATATAAACACATAGAGCCTGCCTTTCAGAAGTAATTTCTAAACCAGTACTTTCAGAGTTAGTTTAAATGTACGTTTCAAAATGTCGTCAATAATTAATTTTTCATAAAAAACCACAGCAAACAACTGATCACTCTCTTCTCTGATCACCAGTTTGCAGGTTAGATTGAGAATTTTACAAGAAATCTTGGCAAAATTAATGCAAACTACTACTACCAATACTACCGCTGCTAACTGCACTGACCCATTCCAGAATGGTGTGCTTATCATCTCTATCCAGTGGTGTAGCTTTATTGAATTAAGACAAAAAAGAAGCGTAAAAGTAATTGACAAAATCTAAGCTAGTGAAAATAGCCCCCATCGTTTAAAATAAGAAAAAAAATGCTAACAACATCGATCAGACGGCATCTCGGCAAGATATCCAGAGTCTGTGAACCTTGAACTTCATTTTCAGACAATGGTCAAATTGTTTTATTATTTTTTTCGCTGCAATTAGTTCTGACTGTATTGTATTATAATTAGCTTCAAAATAACCATTCACTAAACAGCCAAAAGAGAGAAGCTCAAGTTTCATTAGCAGTGGTGACTTTTCGACTGCTAAAAATGCTCCACTGAACAAATCGACTGAAACAAAAACCACAGAAATAATAGGAACAACGTAAAAAACGATCCATTCAAAAGAACTGAAAAAAAGTCAATAATACCGATAAAAAGTATTCAACTCGAAAAATACGCCAAAAAAATAAAATAAAATGCAATTATAAATCCAGTCACCTGCTCATTAATGACGTTATAATTTAAAACAATTTCAAATTTTCAAAAGCTAAGAACAATTTAATAAATTTTATTACTTCCCATTCAGAAGGTTGAAAATTCCACTTGCCTTCATTAATTTTTTACAAATATATTCTTCTAACAAAAAACAGATATTTTGCTTGTCCTTTAAATAATTTTTCATGAATTCATACAAAGAAATATTATTTCACTTATTTGAATTTTTACACAAAAAGTTCACTACTACTCATTGAGAAGTTTGTATTGTTTGTTTTTATTTCTTAATGAATAGTATGTGAAGATAAATAAATGTAAATTTTCAAGAATATTTGAATATTATTAAAATTAGAATTCAAATAATGGGGAAGGTGAGGATGAAAATTAATAAATTTCCAAACCAACAAACTATTTATTTATATAGTGCTGTTCATTTTTTCTCAGTTACTCTTCAGCTTCTAGATATAACGCCTGTTAAATATTATTGGAATGCCTTAAAATGCCAATATAATAGTTTTCTTTTTTAATTGAAAATCAGTAAAAGTTGCAAGCAAAATAAGCAATTCAGTTTAACTGGATGAATATTGCAGTGCAAAACATACATTTATATAATTGCATTTAACATTAAATATTTTTTTTGAAAAATAATACATTTAAACTCAATCTCAGCGCTAACTTCCGGCAAAGACCCGTGTGACATTCGACTTGATTTGATTTGATAGAATATGTTATATTATTTGTTTTCAGATCCTCTGATCATTTCAGTTATAATTATCATTTTATCAAAAGAAAAATTTCAATTGTGCAATAACATATTTGAATTCAGAATATTTTTCTGTTCAAAAACATACTTTCATAAAATAAATAAATACAATTGAACACTGAAATTAATATGTGTTTTCAGTTTCTTGAAAAATTTACACAGAATGTTTCCAGAAAACCCAAATCACATCTCTGAAGTAAAAATGCAGACAGAGCATCAATGATATAAGTTTACAAAATAACTTTAAAATCGAAGAACAATTTATTAAACAACCATTTTCTTTCACTACCTCTCATCTCTTTTCAACAAGAAAAAAGAACAAAAAATAAAGCCCAATTCTGTTAATTGTAATTGTCTGATATTATTAAATGTTCAGCATTATTATTATTATTATTATTATTAAATTGAAAAAAAATACAAATAAAAAAAAGAAAAAATGCATCATCATCATACCTTGAGAAGAAATTGATGACTGGTCAGTTCTGCTTCAAGAACGGTGATCAAGATGCCAGCCAGTGCAAACAGCAAGCAGAGATCGCAGACTTTGTTCCGCTGATAGAAGAGGCGTTTACGGGTACGCAATTTTTGACGCCAGTTTTGCTTGTCCTTCCACAGAACACCGTATGCGCTTTTCCGCTTGGGTAGGAGATAATTTCCCGGCGGGCGTGGCATGAGCGGTGCCGTTTGGATCGTCGCAGCTGGTCCACTTTGCAACAACTGCTGGTCTGATTTGTCCGACGACAGTCGACTGGGATAATGCGACGACTGCTGGTCAGGAGTGGCCAAGTCGACGGGGCCAGAAAGCAGCAGCCCGTACTGGCGCTTCGAGCCGAAAAGCTTGATAAAATCGTTGCTCACTTCATAGATGGCGTTGCGCGCGTCCGAACTGGGCGACATTGGTCGCCGGACCAGCGTTGCCGCCCTTCCGCACAACGGGCACAGCCCATTCGACGCGTCCGGATACTGACCGTCAATACAGTCGGCGCTGTGGCACAACGCCTGCGGTGCATGCTGTAGGCGATTTCTCAAATGGCCGTCTACACTCAAATTGCCACCCTTGAACAATGCCGACAATTTGTTGTCGGTCGTTTTCACCAACAATTCCCCTTCCTTCTCATCCACCGCCTCGGCCGAATCCCCTCCTACTGTACCGTCGACGTCGTTCAAATCCACCACCGTCGTCGTTGCACCGACCGCTGGCACTGGTGCTTGCAAATCGCCGCTGCTGCATGCACCAACAACTCCGCATCCTTCGTCCATTGAACAGGTCGCCGTAAATGTAGAAGAAGAACAACCGTGCCCAGTTTTAGCGGCTTTTGATGAGGAGCTGCTGTTGTTGATTGGGCATATTCGGCCAAAGCTGTGGCAACTTTTCAAAGCTTCTTGTCTGTTCAAGTTGGATTTATGTGATGCCATGATGACGACGACGACGACGACGACGACGACGATGATCAATTTTTTTGCAAACAACCAAACGAATTCTAAAATCTACCTTTCAAAAAGCACGCTTCAGTTAAATTATTTAAATAAACAAATTCTCCTCTTCTGCTGAATCAAATACACAGCTACTGCTTGCTGCATTCAAATGACAAAATAAATCACCTCTATACTTCATGTGGTAGCTTTTCCTCTCATTGAAATTCTCATTTATAATAACACAAACTGCTGCTTATAATAATTTTATAATGACAGTTATTTAAGAAAAAAAACAACAAGAATCAAAGCACTGCTGTAATTATAGTATACTGGACGAAAGCACAGAAATTAACACTGCATTAAATCTACATCTAATTGAATATAAAATAACAAATTATCATTTCAAAAATTCAAATTAAATCGCCCAATATAAACAGCAATTGAAAAATCGAACAATCATTATGGTTGATTTTAGACAATTACAACACTATTAACATAATTCCACACTGTATACAATAAAATACTTACTTAATCTCTTCCGTAAATAATTTCTTCCAAATTTTCACAAACTTGCGTGTGTATAGCTTTCATCGAAGCATACCTATAGATAAATAAATAAAATTATATACACAACAGTACATTTGATAATAGTTTTACTGAACAGAAAAATAATAACAGTTTACTAAAAATAAACTTAAAAATAATAGAAAATTATTTCTTCCAACGCGTCATTTTATAATATTCAAATTTTCTAAAGACACTGAAATACTGTTGGATTAGAAAAAAAATCAGGCTTATAATAGAGTATCAGAACAAATTCTAGAATAAGAATCATTTAACAGTTAACTAATTGGAAAACATTAAACTTGCATTGTGCTGCTGATGGCCAGCTCATAGAAGGGAAATGTAAATGAACCTGCATCAAACACTGCTTTAGTGACAGAATGACTAGAAAGCAGAACAGAGCACAGCAGCACACATACACATACATTCGTTAATTTGCATGATGGTGAAGTTTGCCAAGTCGACAGAAATTGAAATTGAATAGTAATTTTATTACGACTGCTGTTCATAGATGCATGCATAAGTATATGTGTAGTACGTATGTACAAACTGAGATTGAGGCCAACACATCCGTAAATAAAATCATATATGATTTAGTAAATTGTATAAATGCATACATAGTTGTGAGCACCGGTTCACCAGAGAGATAAGAATCTGAGATATTGTGTTGATTAAGACGATGATTAATTGACTAACAATAGATTGCTCAGAGCGTGCAAGCGATCGAATTTTAATTATGATTTTCACTTCAAATAAATTGCACTATTTCACCGGCTTTGAACTGCTTTAAAAATTTTTAAAAGCAAAAACTGATCTGCAAGTTTAAAAAAATTATTATTTCTAAACAACAAAATAAATACAATTTTGTTATTATAAAAACTATTATGTGCAAGTTATTATCAAAAAGCAAATAACAAAGAATATTATCAAAGAGTTGAAATTGTAGAAGAAAATTTTTGAATGAAATTAAGATAACAAAACATACAACATCGCTTAAAATGTACAATAGAAGTTTGCAACAGGTAGGTGAAAGTATTTTCACATCAACACTAACTCTATTTACTGTTATACATTGGATGCTAAAAGTTGAGAAAACAAATATGCAAATTATTGATATTTTGCAAAACTAGCTGATGAGAATTAAGATTGATTTTGAGAATTGTGATGAGAACAAAATTCAACATAATTATTGCAGAACCATTCACAGTTACAGAATCGAGAAGAAGCTGCATACAAAATGAATAAATAATAAACAAACATCAGTTAGAAATAAAAAATTGCAGAAAAAAGTCGAACTGAAACTTTGAAATACTTCCCTGTTTTCAATCAGAGCATCATTTTAACGGTTTCAAAAAGAATTGCAATAAAGTATACTGTAATGAAAAATGAAAATTTTGCATGGGCGTAATAAAATTAAAATTGAAGGTAAATGAATAAAAATGCCAATCAAAAGACGACTCTTTACTTCAAAGAGAAACGTCAATTTAAGTTTATGTCAAAAGTGCGTTTCACAATCTGCAAACAGCTATTTAGCTAGCTAGCTAGCTAGCTAACTATAGTTTGTTAGTTAGCTTGTTCGGCTTCAGTGCTTGCTGCAGGCGTCGAAATAAAATGGTATACTTGAAATCGGATTATTATTGTAGAAATGCAATTTATTGAAAAAAAACATCAATTACGTTTTGAAATGCTTCAGCATCATCATCATATCATCAAAGAAGATCAAAAGTGTAATAATAATAATAATAATAATAATGTCTGCAAATTTATACAACTCAAAAATATCAAAATGTCATTGAAGAATGAAATGAAGAGAAAAAATGTCTCATTTTTAGAGAAAAAGTACACATAAATATCAGAAAATTTAAACTGCAGTAAATTGATTCATCCACTTTTAATTTAAATACACGTTGCTTTACAC
The DNA here is from genome assembly GCF_000181795.1 of Trichinella spiralis. NCBI lineage: Eukaryota > Metazoa > Nematoda > Enoplea > Trichinellida > Trichinellidae > Trichinella > Trichinella spiralis. The sequence goes on along the minus strand of NW_003526941.1, from coordinate 11,228,751 downwards.
TTTACAGTTTACATTAACTATTTTATTAATCGGTTATTGAGCAAATCAAATACTATTGAAAAAAAGCAATAATTCAACTACTTGTGATTTCGGATGAGAACAAAAAATAATAATAAAACAAAATGAATGCTGGGTCCGTTGCACAACTTGTCAAGCAATAAATATTTTTCAATTGCAGTTTAAAACATTATTTATACTGTGAGAGTCGTAGAGAAAACAACACACCAAATCGATAGCATTGCTTAAAATTTTTAAAATTTAAATAAACAAAATAAAGAATAGCAATAATACTAATATACAATTGAATAAAACTAAATTAGAAATTGATATAATATGCCACAAGCTTTGCAGATTTAATAATTTCACAATGAACAAAAAATTAGTAGTAGTAGTAGTAGTAGTAATAATAGTGGTAGTGAGCGATCTTTCATCAAATAAAAAGATGATGCTCAACATCAATCTTATTTATTTATCACTGACACAACCAATTCAGAATGTCAAAAAATAATAAACAGTAAGTAAATCACTGTGATTTATCGAATTGAACAGTAATAAATCGAATCAACAACTGCCGCTCCAATCATGAGACGACAAATGAAAAATCATCAATTCAAAAAGAAGAAGAAGAAGAAGAAAATTCCATAAAAACCAAATAAACAATAAATATTAATAATTAATTTAAAATTACAAACCAATCGTAAAAGTGGTATGAAATTTGTCAAATGTCAAAAAAAGAAAGAAAAAAAAATTGCCAAAAAATATCACAAAATATTTTACCTAATCCCACGATAAACTTTTTATTAACTTTGCAATGATGCGCATAAAAATAGTATTGACATAAATTTTCATCATAATCAATATATACATATGTGTGTGTGTGTGTGTGTGTGTGTATCTTTCTTTTTTCTTTATTATATTTTCAAAATAATCTTTATATCAGATCATTAAAAATTAAGTTATTTTTGTTATAAAAAAAAGCAAATATCACACACTTAGAAGTTTCAGCATATGGCAACTTTTTGAAAAAAGCTAATTGAAAAAGCAAGTAAAATCGCTTACTTAAGCTTATTTTGCCCAGTCATTCAATTTTCCCACAAACAAATCAAGTGGAAATAATCTGTTGACAAGGTAAAAGATCAGAAATGAAGCATACACGAACATACAATATATGCTGCTAACCTGCTCAGACAACTGAAATAACGCTTTTCAACTGATGCTGCTGCTGGACTGACGACTAAAGCAGTTGGACAATTTTCTAATAAGCTTAATTCAATTTGCCAATATTACGCGCATATATGTATGTATGTATGGATACGTTATAATTTACATTTCCCATGTTGATACCCCTCCTGCCTGACCGCGTTCATTTTTCGATTGATTCTTCAAATCACTATCTGTCTCATGTTTCAGTAATCTGTCACAAAACAAAACACAAAATAACACTGATCAATTATATTTTTTCCTATAACAATTAAACGACATTCACTTGACAGCTAGCTATATATACATATATATATGTACTTTTCAACAAATCGCATCAAAAATTGACAAGTTAATTCTGAATCAAAAAAAAACACTTATTCATTTTTCTAGACATTATATTTCAAATTTTTATAATCAAACTTATTTATTATTCGATTTGGAAAAAGCAACGCAACGACAAACGATTTTTATATGCAAAAATAAAAATGCAATTTACATACAACAGGAGAATTCAACAAGAATTTCTTCATTCGATAGACTTTCTTCAATTTGCCAAACAAATTAAATTTGCATAACTGTAAACATTTAAAAAAAATAACAGAACACATCTCAACAAGTGATCTGTATTAAAACTGAAATAATTTACATCGTTAAAAAAACTGCACAAAATAGCAGTTATGCATATGATAAACAGTTGTCACAAAGCTTGATCATGAATTTAAAATTTGGCAAGCATTTTTGAAAAACTGACATGTATTGACGTTGATTTCAAAAAAAAAATTCCCAAACTTCCTTATTTTTCCTTTTCTAATTTTGTCTGTAAATATATTTATCGCATAATTTGCATATTTGGAGAAATATTGAAATTGTAAGAACATATAAATTGACATCAAAAAAGTAAATTGGTATAAAGCAGTGCAATGCTGCTGAAAGAATATTATTTATATAATATTGAACAAAAAACAAAAATTAATTAGTAAAAGAAATGCTTAATTAAGCACTATACAGCATGTGTTGTATGTAAAAAGAAGATTTCCATTTCTTCCATAATTGGTAAATTAAAACAATGCGATATTATTAATCAAGCTTTATTGTTTATTTAATTATTATATTCGTTTGCAATAACATGTGCACTTTGAAGAGATAAAATTTTAAACATAAAGAAATTGCTTATGATTTATTTAAAAAAAAACGCACAGACAGACAATATTTGAAAATTAGCTAATTTCCCTTTTGAATAAGCAAGATCATGCATTGTTGTCATTATTATTATTATTATTATTTGTGGGTTATGAAAATGAATAAAATTCAACTGTTCCTACCTCTCAACGATGAACTATTTAATTCTATTGAATAGCAATGCTGAGAGAGAAAGATAAAAATGATGAAATTCCATATTCATTGCTTTCTTTCTTTCTTTTCTCTCTGTTCGGCTGTCATTCAATCTGTTCCAATTTATGCATGTGATTCAGATTTCAGCACATTGAAATGGAAGCAAATAAAAATAATCCGTCCATTACAACAGATTCTCTAACTATATTTATACATGCTTATTTAAAACTTATTGGAAAAGTGTTATCTGTCACTTTTTCAAATTGAATCATCAAAATTTTTTACAAAGTGATTTGTACTGGACACACTGATTGCATTGAACACTCCTACTCTTCGATTTTTAATAAAATCATTTCATTAAAACTGAAATTATTCCACTTTGAAAAAGGTTAATAATTTTTTCATTCAGAAAGAAAGCACAAAATTGAGCAGTGAATAAAATGATAAGAAATATTCCAAATGAAAAGCAAGCAACAACGGTAACAGTAATCTGGTTGGGCAAACAGAATAATTCTTCTAGAATTTAGCTCGCCCTGTGTAATTGAAGTAACAACACACGTATCTAACAAAACCTATCAAATGTACCGAAATTTGCATTTCAAATTATCAAAATAAATGAGGAACAATTTTTGCAACCGAATACTCTTCAATCAATAATTGTTAATGAGAAAATGAAACACAAAAAAGAACAAATCCAACTACAAAAAAAAAACTTAATACATATTATCAATGATGTATGATAATAAAAAAGCGCATTAATAAATAAACCACACAAACAGCAACTGATGAGAGATTTTGAAAAAGTTGTTATTTATTTGCTCCGATATTTGATAAATTCATGAATCATAAATTTAAAATGATACTGCTAAAATTGTTGCCTGCTGCTTCAGCTTGCTGTTGCTGCTGCTGCTATAAGTTTTTGATTTTCTCATTGTCATTTCACCAATAGCTTCTAGCTCACTACCAATAACTTCTACTACTTCTACTTCTACTGCTGCTGCTACTACTACTACTACTACTACTAATAATAATAATAATAATGACGCATTTACTCATCAATTTGAACACTGTCAAATTCATTTCAAAAATGATGTCATCAAAATAGTAGATATTAATATTTATTAATCATACACTTTCAAGTAAGTTTTGAAACAAGCTGAAATGCTGAGATGAATATTTTCCAAAAGAAAAAAAACAATAATTACCCTTTTGAATGTTCCAATCGCAAATCAACACTTTTACAATACTGATTTAAAACTGTCTTTTCTTTAAATATTATTAAAATAAAAATAAAAAACAAAAGTTATAAAACTGTGGACATCTGAGTAACACCATCTCAGTCGGATCATATTTTTCAAAATAAAATAAGCAGTATGAATATTTGTTGAAAAAAAATCGTTCTTTCCTTCTTAAGGGAGAATCTATTTTTAAATTTTGCAAAACCTGAAAAACACAACTGCCACAAATAGTCGGGATATGCATTTGAACCACTTTTATAAAAAAAAGTGAAAAACAACTTCTTTCATTGAAGCAAAGCTAATGTAAAGAATATTGAAAGGTGGTGGACAAAGAAGAAATAATAAAAGTTAACCTTTTGTAAATTTCAATTTGAAGAAAATAAAAGAGCATGTTCAATTTATATTCATTAAAAATTTAAATGCATTTTAATTGCTTTCTTCTTCTTCTTCTTCTCCTACCTATCATTATTCTTTCCCACATTACAATATTGAAATTATCAGCTGAATTTTTCCTTCTCCACAATTTATTGAAAAATTGAACAACAATGCATTAAAATTAATAATTTTCATTAAATTAAATCCTTTCTATTCTAATTTTTTTATTTCTTTCAAAATGAATTAATGCAATCCATATATATATATATATATATATAATTTTTACTTCTATTATTAATCGGTAAGTAGAGTGAAATAAGTGCGCAACGCTATTATTATTATTATTATTGCTGCTGTGCGTAAAAGTGCTGCAGTTGAAATTTTTATTCACACTTCCTTAACAACCAAATCACCAGAAATCATCTACTTGTAAAAGGGATTTTTGCTTTTCTAAACAACCAACGTATGCAAATGTACTGCCTGATTATGAAATGAAATGTGACGAAAATTTGATCCATTTCATTCAACTGTTAATTCATTTAAGAATAAATTTCAAATAAATCAATGCTTTGCTGTCCAATGGTTATGAAATATTCAAACCAAATCACTAATCAGTCATTGCACAGAAATGGGGAAAAATTATCAATACACTAGAACAAACGTTGAACTAGCCGATGATATTGAAAAGAAAAAACCACAGAATATTATTCATTTTGAAATAACTGAAACAAGAAACACTGCTACCATTCATTTTAACGCTTTTTTCATTTCACACACGTATATATATATAACAAGTTATTAGAATTAGTAAGTAGTAAAAAAATTAGTTAAAAATTAATTTCTTAAACACTGCTAAATGAATGATTGATTGAGAATGAAAGAATGAATGAATTGAATGAACATTTTTTCTTTACTTGAAATTAAATTTGTATCAATTTTTCATAAGATTGCTAAAGTGAAAAGCAAAATGCATCATCAATGGTGTCAGTTGATGCAAAGAAATTTCAATTTGAACAACAGAAAACATCAAATCGAACAAGTTACCCGAGTTTTGCATGAAAAATTAAAATTTGCTGCTAGCTTTAAATAAAATAAAATATGAATAATTCGACAACAGTTTTGTTTTGACGCTTACTATTCGACGGCTTTGGCATTTTTATTATAAAAATAATATTTTGCTAATATTACAATGACAATGATGATGAAGCTGATAATGCTTGTCAGTTGAAGTGACAGTTGTTGAACGAACATTCTTCCTCTGTTGTGCTGTTTGAAAAATCTTAAAAATTTTACGCTTTTCATCTCACGTATTCTCTCACTTATCCAAAACATAATTTTTATTTTGAAAAAATATAATAAAATGAAAATTTCCAGTCCAAAATCCAATCCAACCACTCATTTTTCACGTTAAACTTATAAATTTATACCAATTATAATATTGTTTGATGCAAAATGAACGCCAGTTTCTTTTTTTTCTCTTCATGTTAAAAATAAATAAAATTACAATTTTATTTGCCATAAAAAAATAATAAAACGTGCATTTTTCTTGGGAAGAAAATAATTGCACTCTGCTTGTTTCTGTAAATGTAATTTCTTTTCTTATTTTGAGTAACACAGAATGAAAAAAAAATTCTTTTATGTCATGTGAAAGACATTAAAAGAAAATTAATGAAAGCAATTTCTAGAGTACGGTTGAAATTTGAATTTAGAAGAATTTGGTTTCCCCTACCGATGTTAGAATATCTACTGATCTCAAAAAACAGATCTTCACAAACATTCATGCACATATTCATGTAGTAAATGCATTTACTACGTAATGAGTAAAAAAATGTTCACATTTCACTTGTAATGTAGTGAATTTTAATTAATATTACCAAGTGTAGTAATGTATAATGTTTGTTTGCCGATTTGGTTAAATTGTATTTATTAATTGAAAGAAAATTCAAAGAATTTGCTACACAAGTATGCTATATATGCATGTATTTTTGAAATATTTCACAAAAAATATCGACCTGACTCGACAAATTTGAAAAACGTGAATAACAACTGAACAAAAAATCAAAACAAAGTAAGTGCAAATTCCTAAATTGATAAGTAAAATTTAAATTTCAACCCGATTGCCTCTGATGCGAAATGATATTATCAATCAATGGATGATCGACGATCAATTGAGCCAAAAATTACAAAAATGCCCCAGCTTTTTATTTTCGTGAAAACTGAACAGACTAATCTCAAACTAACTCGACACGTTCGAACTACAATGTATCAAGTGATTAGCTGGACCACTGATGAGCATCATTTACCGCAAAAAATGCATTTTTAGCAGCAACATACACACACACACACACACACACACATCACAATTAAATAAATAAATAAATATACATACGTGATACAATACTGGACTTGAAAAGCAACTACTGCACAACAAAATTTTCAAATTACCCAATGCTACACCACATTTCCGCTGATCCCCTTGATATTATTTGAAGAAAAGCCCAAGCAAGAAGCAAAATAAAAATCGAAACTGACCGTGTCCCGTCCCATTGCAGTGGTCACTATTATTATTCATCCATCCATCTATTCATTCATGCATTCTGCTATAAGGGGAGCATGCACAACAAATTTCACCCATTACGGTACTCATTATGCATTTTTAACTATTCAATAACGATCAAAATTTACAAACAATAATTAATAATCATTAACAGAAAATTCTATTTATTTCAAATTTTTAATAAAATTTCACTTTTACATTATTATGCAGCTTTTTCACTTAAACAAAGATTTTCTGAAAAAACAAAAATTTTTTTTGTTTTCCAAATGAAAATTGTATTAACAAAATTAAAATGTATAATCATAATAATTGAACAAATACAACAGTACGCAAATGGCCGTACGCAGCAATTAGCTAACACTAATAACATTGCGCTGACATCAGTTTTTTCCTACGTCAGCTAATTTAATTATTAATACTGAAAGATACAAACAATCAACGAAATAACATCAAATTGAAAAATCAGCAAGTATATTTTAAAAGAAAAAAAAAGCCTACGAACACTGATAGATTATTTTAACAACAAGGAAATGATAATTTAAAGCAAAGCGGATGTGCTGAATTAATATTGAATAAAAAGTGGCCGCCGATTCATAACCATGTTCAATATAGAAATTAGAAATTAACGTCAATGCATTTATCCGGTAGTAATGGATTGCATCTCAATTTTCAAATCTAATATCATACAAACCAACTATACAAAAATATTATTCGAACAAAAAACACTACTGAACAACTTTCATAAACAATGATAATTTCATCGCTAGCATACGTTATGATCAAAATCAATGCTTCTAATATTATAACACATTTTTGAAAATTTTACCTTTCAAAACATTTCAAATAACAAAAAATTCCACTTATTTATTCATTTTTGAAAATAAAATAATAGTAAAAAAACTGCCCATCTCTAATTCAATTATTTATAGAAAATATGGAAAAAAGTTTCGTTTGCTGAATGAATGAAACGGAAAATCAATGAGCAAAATTAGAGAATAAATATTTTAAAAATTTTCAACTGCAAAGAAAGGAGTGGCAATTAAGAAAATGAAGCAATGTTCAAGAGATCAACGTAGCGGTGTTTCGTTTCTATTTTCTCTTGATTAACAGTCGCTTAATCAATCTTTCCAAATTTTATACATATTTCATTATTATTAAACAATAAAATAAATAAACACATTCTTTCTATTAAAATAGAATCGTAATATGTCGTGTGATTTTTCTCACTTTGAGAAAAAGATACAAGTAGAGAATGAAAAGTTTCTCGAACATACAAAAAAAATTTCAACTTATTATTTTATTTATAATATTGGCAAAGATTGATAAAATGATTGAAAAGAAAAAAAAGAGAGAAATTATTGACCTACGAATAATTGCTAGATTCTGCGTAATTTGATCAACAATACGTAGTTTTGTTATTCATTATAATCTAATTGTGCATATTTTTCACGTGTAATGATAAATAATGATTATTTCTACCAATTGCAATTGCACAACAACAATTATTATTGCTCTGAACAAGTGGAATAAAACGATTCATAATTTATCCATGAAAAGAAATTATGCAACTTTGAAAAATGAACTTATATTTATTTATTTACTCATTTAATATTTTCAATACAATAAAAAAATGTAATTGGAAAATTACGAGCACAATTTCTAGTTCTTATCAAAAAAATATGACTGTTGTAAAAGAAGAAGAGACGACGTTTTGCGATGGATGCAAATTAAAGAAAAAAATTAATAATGCAAGATTGTCACTTGAAACAATCAACAATTTGCATATTTCATTACTATCAAAAATTAAATAAAATGTTGAAAAATTCACCATTGAACAAATGAATACAAAGAGAGAGAGAGAAAGAGAGAGCAAAGCAAAGTGAAGAGAATTTTTTTTTCCAGTTCAATTAATTCACTAAATTGCAACAGTGCAAACAAGTCGAACGACTGCACTTTCAAATACACCGCAACAAGATGCAAATTTTTTTTCTCCGAAATGACGCTTGTTTTGAAAAGAAACTTTTCTCAACTTACAACTGCGGACAAAAAATTTTTGAAAATGACGCATGCAGTGGAGAGAAATTTGCAATAGCGCACCGATAAATTTAAGAAAAAAAAATTGTTGAAATTTATTATTGTTTTGTAATGCGAATGGAAAATATTTTTGTAAAAATAATAAAATTCACTTACCTATTTTCAAACGAACAACTTGGTGCAGAATAGTTTTGATCAAAGTAGAATATGCAAATTTTTGGGGAAAACCAAAGCAACAACAGCAGCAGCAGCAGCAGCAGCAGCAGCGGCGGCGACTAACCGAATAAAGTTGCTGCTGTGTTGTTTGTTGAACGACGGACGATGTGGAAATTAGCTTTGAGGGTTAATAGCCGTCGCGTTGGTAAATAAACATTTCAATTGAAGCGAATCTCGGCAAAGTGAGGAAAATCCATTTCACCAGGCTGCTGCTATTCCAGCGGCGGTTGTTTTTTCCTGCCGCCTGCAAAAGTGAAATCGATGTTATTTTAACCGGCAATAAAACCGACCAGTGCATTTGGCCGTTGTTGATCAGTGTTCCACAATTTGGAGAAAAAAAAATAATAAAAAAAACTTCGAGTGAAAAGAAAAAAAAATTAAAACTATCAATGCAATTTAAATTCTCGACTACATTACTGACAAATTTGAATTTGCTCGGTGAATATGGTAATAATCTAAGAATAGGAAACAAAGAAAGGAAAATTAACCACCACTGCCGCCAATATGCAATTGTAAAATCATTATTCAAAATCAACCCAACTGAGAAACTATTATTTGGAAAACGGTTCCCATAAACGAGATCACTTTCTCCATTTCACCGGTGACAATTGGATTTTACAGCCGCCATTTGCCAGTGCAAATTGCCGCTTCACTTCAAATTGAGGCAAATTTTAACTGCAAATCACAACTACTCTTCAACACATTGTTCTTATAAAAATATCCATCATCACCAATTGCACCGGCAAAGAACTGTTATAAATTAATCATTTTCCATTTTCCATTTCCAACTGTCATCCCGGTCAAAATTTGTAAACTCTCAAATGGTCTCTTTTCAACTTTCTGATTGAGCGACAATTTTCACCGCATAATAAATAAATAATCTTTGAACAAATAATAAAAACCGCTCATAAACAGTTTAAATTATACATTTCGAGAGAAATTTGAAAAAAAAATCATAAATTAATCTATTATCACAAAACTAAACTATTATTGCTTCATTAATCATTAAAATTTAAATCTATCAAATTGTTAACCCAAAGCTATAATGTAACATAAAAATGCAAAGATAACAAATCAGTAATTATTTTTTAAAATATTTATTATTAAAAAAATACATTCATGAAATCAAAAGACAAAAAAAACTATTAAATTTTTCAAAAAAAAACAGATTTCATTACGGCTCTGGTATTTTTTGAATTACCGTTTAGAAAAAATTAAATAAAATCTAATCTGATGACAATGCTGAAGAAATATCAATATTCACGTGCTAAAGTACAAATTTCAAAAGTGAAAACAATCAATAATTAAATCGACAAAAAAACTTACACTGATATTCTTTTCAAATTTTGCCACGTTTTTCCATCCTGTAGGTTTAGTAATGATTACTGTAGTTTGAAAATTGCACTCTAGTTCAAATGGAAAAAAACTTTTTGAAATATTAACAAAAATTATTCCACTGTCCCACTAATGCATAGCCAATTGAAACGAATTTGTTTATGTAAATTTTTATTTTATAAATTTATAAATTATATAAACTAATTTTTATTTATTCAAATTTCAATGTACTTTAAGAAAAAATAATAATAAAATTTAACGAAATAAATCCATCATATTTGCTTTTAATAGCGGGTGATTGATGCATAAATCTGTTAGATATTACGAGAAAACTGTATTTTCAATTGTAATCTGCTGAAAGCGCTTACCGATATTACTACTGCTCAAATTAAATTATTTAAGTATTAAATATATTCATGCAAGCATAAAGCTTATACTTTATTCTAACATGAATAACAATTTATAATCATATTGCACAGCAATTGGTCTAGATTATAAAGTGCAGCAAATATTCTGCCATGAAATAAAGCTAGTAATAAAAATATTATTTACACACAAAAATGCATTAGTTATATAGAAATTAGAAACAGTCGCCATTTCAAATGAATTATTTTTAATTTGTGCTTAAATTATTAAATAAAACTTTATACAGTTATTAACTTTTTCAATGACACCTTCTTTAAAATTTTTCAATAAATAATATTCTGACTTTTGATACGATTAATAACCGTTAAGTATTTTTCAACTGTTGTTCATTTTTCCTTTCTGCAATAAGCAAAGTGAAGTAGTAGAAGTTGTTCTTTTTACAGTTGAACAAATTTTTTCGGCTCTTTAAACAGCCGAAAACTTAAACAGCAGCCAATTTTGGTAGGGAAATATGTAGTGGCTTTCCATTTTTCAAAAGTTATTCCATATATTGATAGTCAAGTAACTGTGACACTGTTAACAGTAAATATTCAATATTTTTTTTAATTGCCAGTCAAAAAAATAATGACATGGCATTTATTGATTACGTTGAGAATTTTATCATCAATACAATTAAACAGTGAGCTATCAGAAAACATACAAAAAACAACATACACAGAGAACGGAGTAAAATGCACAGATCAATAAGTTAGTCCGTTTGCTTTTTACTTCAAATTTGATGTACTGTAGACTGTACAATATAAGAAAATTTGACAAAATACATCAACACAGAGTATCATTGGAAAATGTCACTTTCCATTGAAACATAAAGGTAAAAGCAAAAATTATTCATAACAATTAAAACATTTTGAAAAATGCAAAATAACCTTATCTCGGATAACTGTTTATCGTTAAAACCATTTCAAGTCAGTCGAATAACATATTGATAAGATGCGTCTGGAAACCACAAACAACACTGGATTGGAACAATGCGAAAGAAAAGCAGCAAAAAAAAGTACAAGTATTGGAAGAAAAGCTTACACAAAATTTGAAATCTACTACGCTCATTAAATTGTTTGCTGTTTGAAAAAAAAGCATCGCTCGTTGTTGTTGCAGTTACAAAATTATTACTGTTCAAGTACAAATTTATGCAAATGAGGAAATGATTTGATTTCGTAAAAAGAGATCATTTCAAATAGCAGCATAAATGTGAATGGTGAAGTGTAAATTTAGTAAAGATTATTCATCTGAAACAGCGACAGAATGGGTAATGATGTACAATTGAATGGTTCATTAAAACGAAGTCACTTCAGATGATATATATATATATATTATTCTTTCTTTAATATTACCAATTTCAATGATGATCAATTACAAAAGAACATGTTAATTAACAAGTACAAAATAATACAGTATACAATTTTGCTTGTTGTTGTTCAAGTGAACAGATTGCCAATTCGATTCATTTGCACATGCACAATGAATAAGTATTGACAAAAAATTGAAAATTCTTTTCTAAATCTATATTTTCCAACCAAGTTGACAATTTTTCTCAACCGATACATTTTTTGATGAGGAAAAAGAACATATATTTTCTGAAACGATTGATTATGCATGCAAATCCGAATGCACAAATGAACGTTAGTTATGGTTGATGAAAAATGAATGAATGAATGGTTTCAAAGTGGAAAATAAAATAAAAAAAACAGTTGGGGGGAGTGGCTTCAATTCTTCCAGTGTCGACTGGGGAAGGAGTTGTGCAATTGTGCTTGGAAGTAGCGTGAGAAGCACAGCCGAGCAGCAGTGGGAAAAAATTCCAATCCTCGAACGCAAAAGCCACTTTGTTCTAATTACGGTCATTGAGAAATTGTCGTCAGCCAAAGGAACTGATTTATTAGGAATAAAGAAATTAATTTCTTATTTGCCCCCGTGTTGAAATTCAATCGATCACCCTGGCAGGTAGTATAAGTCCGACTCGGACTTCAAGCCGGTGTGTATTGGATGCTCTGCGCATTAGCTGCTGGTATCGATTTCCGCATCACTTCAACACTAGCCGCCCTCGGCACAACGTGGTCACAAGTGCATAGACGACGCACAGGTTGAACATGATCACCATATTTCTTCCTCCAACTGAGCTTATACAAACAACAACAACAACAACAACATTGTGATCAATAAAAATAATAACAAAATTTTATTCTATTTTTCTTAAATTGAAATACAAATAAAATTTGATTTAAAAAAACCCAAAATATACATATATGTGTATAACAACAACAATGTATACAACATATACGTGTGTGTGTGTGTGTGTGTGTGTGTTGTTGTTGTTGTTGTTGTAAAAGAGGAAAATATTACAAGCAAAAGTTCATTATTCATTGTCAGTCTGCGAAAAAAAATAATATTAGCAATCAAATATCAGCAGTACCGATCATTTCGTTCACAATAGCCATTGGACCAACTGATGAAGCTGAAACGCTGCTTTTGCGCAGATCATGCTCAGCTGGTAGAAGCAGCTGATCAGGGACAGACAGCAAGTTGTCCTGAGTTTGGTCGAGAAATTCTTTCAACGACAACAGACCATCGCCCGTCTGGACAGACGCCAAATAGGCGCCTTTGGCATTCTGGTCCAGGGTAGTGTGCAGACCGTCGACCGGTCGACGTGCTTTGTCGTGGCGAAAACGCCCAAAAAGTCGACATCGACAATCCAAACTGGCAATGATCTGATCAAGCAGACTGCGTATGACAATCGACGTCACGTTGAAAAAGCTGTATATACAGCAACAGCCGACGAACAGGATGGCAAAATTGAGAATACTGTACAATTTGTACGAGCTGATTTCACTGGTCCGCTGGCTGGATATGAAATCACCGAAACCGATGGTAGCGAAACTGACAAAGCAAAAATATACCGCCTCCAAGTAGGACCAATCTTCGGCATATTGATAAAGCAGTGCAGCCAAAGTGATCGTTGTGCTGGACAAAATTAACAATCCGAACCAGAAGAAGTACAAATTTGGACGCCATTCGGCTTCCAACGAACAACTCTGCTCGTCCGAAGCCCGACGACCACAGTTCGACCTGTCCGACTGGGGCAAGCGTATACGATGGACCACGCGAAATAGGCAGGACAAAAATGTCAAAATACGTTCCAAAAAAAGATTAAAAAATAATATCGAACTTGAACATCCGACAAAACCGTACAAAATCACCGCAGCTTTGCCGATCGCCGTACGCGGAGTTGTCATGCCAAAACCTTATGCAAATTAGAAAGAGAAGATGAATTAAAAATTGTAAAAGTCAAAATCGAAACTGTTAACTCACCAATGGTGGTGACCACAGTGCTGACAAAGTAGAATGAGCCGAAAAAATCCCAACTGCTCCGGTGTTCGGACATGCCGGCAGCGGACATTTTGCCGCGCATCTCGAGCAATTCGTCCAACGCACTGCAGTTGACCAACGTTAAACCACCGCCCGTGGTGCAGTGTTGCATCTTGAAACGTTCCAATTTTTCCGAATAAAGCAGCCTTTCCAGAGCTTCTTGCTTGCGTTCAATGACAGAAAAAAGCATCGCCCCGATGACCAAATAAATGACCAACAAAATCGCCAACAATACCATGCGAATGTTCTCTTCGGCAATGCGCAACGATGAACAAAAGCCGAGTCGAAGTTCCGGTTCGCTGGGCCACTTGCCCCAAGGATTCCTGGAACGCAACAACGACTGGCGCCTATGGGCCAGTCGATCCATGACGAGAAGCGCGTTCCTTTTCGCCAACTGCACCGCTAATTTCATCAGGGCCGCCGACCGGCCGGCCCAACGCGACCAGCAATAACTGCAACCGGTGGCAAAGGAGATGAACCAATATCGACTTGACAAACAATACACCAACAACAAACAATTACTGCTAATGCTAATACCACTGCTGTTGCTGATGCTACCACCTACAACAACAGCAACAACTACGGTTAATAATAACAATAATACTAATACAACTACTATTGCTAGGCTCTATAATACCTGAGCTAGTTATACTAATTGCTCCTCATGCTACTGCTAATGCTGCTTGCTGCTAGTACTATTACTATACCTAGCTAGTAGTAGTAGCTGACCAATCAGCCGTCCAGATTAAGCCTGGTTCAAATTCTGCAATTGTGCAATGATGAAAAAGACCAACTGAAATATAAATAACTGATAAAAGTAAAATAAAAAAAAAGAACTAATATGCAAACAAGTAGTGAACCAGCGTAAATTTATCCGGTGCAAAGTGGACGAAGTGCGTGCCGGCACTTGAAACTTCTTGTTCGGCTCGGTTCAATTGTTCAACGGTCGCTTTATGCATGACTGATCGCGGCGGCATGGCCGTCCAAAGCGCCACACCAGGTTGAAGCGGTCCAACAACGCCAGCTCTGACCAATTGCTTCCAAATGACTCCGCCCCAATCGACTAATTGACCAATCAAAAATTGGCAGACAACAAGCAAACCAACTGAGGTTAGTCGGAAAATTGATCCGTCTGGTCACGGGCCATCGCATTGTCGCACATGCTGGTCGCCTGACAACAAATATGCTCAAGCGGCGGCCCTTTTCATTCTTCATCACCTTCATCTTCATTTGCATAATACCTCTATCTACAAATTAATTTTTTCTCAATATTCTACATTATAATATCACGTAGAATTATTATTTTTTCTCAATGAAAAATATTAAAATTCATTGTCATAAAGTAAAAATTATGGTTACAACAACAACAACAACAACAATAATAATAATAATGAATTATCAATAAATAACACTGTTGGATATATTCACACCTGAACAAGAGATTATAACAACATTTCGACCAATGCTATCGTAAATGAAGCACTTCACTAAAGGAAACAAAGAGCAAGTTATAAAGGAAGATTTCACTTGATGAAATGGAAATTTCACACGCTGATTGCCAAAGTAAATTGAACGGAAGTTTTTCACACCATTTTATATTCAAATGCCACAAACTGGTGTCAACTAACTGATGATTGTCGAACTGATGAAATTCAAAAATCCACAAATGGCACATTTTGTAATTTGAAACAATTTATATTACAATTGTAATATGCATCTATATATATATATATAATTTATTTACTTGTTTATTTTGTTTTTGCCATTCAATTTTATCAAATTAATACTTGAACAAATTCAGTAAGCATAAAAAAAACTTTTTCAATTTAATAAAGTAGAAAGAAAAAAAAAGCAAAATAGAATCAAATCAACTAATTCATCATTAATTAAATTTGTATTGAACGTGAAAAAAATGTATCTGATTAATAAATATTACATTTCTCTGAATAATATATAATGAAGATAATTCACAAAAGAATAATTCCATATTATCTGCTGCTTTTTTATTTCAATTCAACCACACTAGAAAAAATGCACAAATTTTTATATATTCTAAAAGTTTTTATCACAAATCCGATAGTTGAATTGAAAAAAGTTCTCCACTGTATGTTGAAGAATTCGATAGAATAAGTGGAAAAGTTGAAATATTTAAATTTAATTTTTTTTTCTCTTCCTTAAAACAGAGACGAAACAGTAAAGAAAAAATGGTATAAAAGATAAATAGATAGAACAATTATCAAGAATCAAAAGCGGAAAGTTTTCATTAATTCTAATGCGTCATTATTATTAATTTTTTAATTAAACACCCGTCCCAGGGCAGAGTGGAGTTGTCAACGAATCATTTAAGCCTGGCTTGTGTCAAGATTTGATGAATGCGTTAATTTTTCTTCAACCTGATCGCCCAACAAAGCAACAAAACGAATGAACTTTCCAAGTGTCAGCTTTTAAATTAGCTGAAATATTTTCATTGAAAAATTTTCTCATTTTCTATTTAGCTGTGGATTTCGAAATTTGAAAAATGATCCATTGCAGGTAATAATAATAATAATAATAATAATAATTACAATTACAATTACACCACGACAACAACGTAACTATTGACTGACAAGTGGTAAATGCAAAACTGACGCAAAATTGTAATAGCAAAACAGCTATGGTCAATTTCAAACTTTCGATTTTGCCTCATAAAACCCCCCCCCTATCCCTAACACATGCATTGAAATAGAAATCTAGGCAATCATTTGAGAAGAAAAAAAAATCTACCTTTTTTTCAAAATTGTATTTAATTTTAATGAACCTACTTCATTCGTGTTCCAACATGTGTCTCAAAGTTGCGATACATGTGCAACACATATGGATATATAATATATATAACAAACAAACGATCCAAAACATTTATTTTCTTTAAAATGTCTTGAACTTGATTAAAATTTAAAATTAATTTTAATAAAAAACAAAAAATAATGCATATTTATGAAGATATGTCGCTAAATATTCGATTTTTCAAACTTCACTATTTCATTACTAGAAACGCGCGAACGTTCTTCAACAGCAAGGTTTCATATACATATATGTATATATATTCGAAGAATATTGTGAAACCTGAGCTTTGGAAAGAAAAATTACTTGCTTGAAAAAGTCATTTTTAAAAAGTATGCAAGCTTGGCTCCAAGTTAAGAAATCCTTTTCCCCTCCCTTTCAACAGCACTGTTGTTCATTTCAATAATTTCCTGTTCATTCAACATTGCTGACGTTCATATGGATTCCTATTCATCAGGTGGTCAACAATAATTCAATTATTTCCACCACTGCCAGAGATGCAAACAAAAGTTTCGAAATTCAACCAACTCACATCATCGAGCAGGTTGCTTAGCAAAAAATTTAAGAAACAAAATATGATAATAAAATTTTGTTGCTTTTTCCTATACACAGTCGAAAACTGAAAAAATAATTATGCACAAAAAAACTGCATTACATTTAATCTGATGTAATTTCAACTCTCCACGCACACTTCTACATAAATAAATATACATTTAAAATGTAAAATATATCATCTATTTTATCAATCAGATTTAAACTGATATGAAAAATAATCATCCGGAGATATGGAATTCTTCATTTCGTTATTTATGCAGCATAAATGCCAAATATTATTAAAATCTAATTTGATAATATTCAAAAAAAACAAATTTTTGATTGTTGAAAGCTTTGATTCTAAACTGACAAACACTGACAGAAGAACTGCTTGAAATAAGCGAAATTCCATCGTTGTCAATGCAAACTGCAAAGCAATATTCAAAAGTGAACATCTGACAAGCTAACAACATCATAAAGCACCAATTTCTTTAGACAAATGTCCAATATGTATGCTTATATTTTTCAAAAATAAAAAAATAGAAAAAAAACTATGCATGCCATGAATTATTATCATTTGAGTTTCTGAGAAAACAATTTCAAGCACAGCAGTCGGCTATTATTTGAGAAAAAATTCAACTACACTTAAGTTGCCCGCCAAATGTTCACGTATTTTTTCATTCGGATGAACATTTAATTTTCCTTGAAAATCATTTACCGAACACTATAGCTAAAGCAATAAATTATTAAGGAAATATAAAATGACGTAAAAACTGTATATATAGATAACAGCAATTCCCACATCTGCCAATATACGCGTATATACGTGGAAAAAATTTCAACTAATGTATTCTTGTTCTGATGCGTCAACTGAGCTAACAAACATAAAATAAGCCAATAAAAACAAGCCCCCAATGAAAAGTTCCATTTTTTCATCAAGAACTTTCAGAAAAAAAGAAAAACTATAAAATAAATAAGCAATAATAATAACAATTTTCTATTTTAATGAAGCATGTAAAAAATGAAGCAATCACGTGATGCATGGCTTTTTCCCTAATTACTTTTTTTCCTCAGCCATTCAATTTCTTTATGATCTATAAATTTAGCAATTCCTGCTTCTCTCAATTTTTAATAATAAATAAAAGAAAAAAAAGAAAAAAAATCATACAAACAACATATCTTTATATCAAATAAATTATTTATTAAAGAAAAATCGACTTACAATTCGACATACTATACTTAATGCGCAAAAACAGGTAAATCCCTGTGCCCAATTATGCATTGTAATCTAGGGTTGCATCGTTGAATTAAATATTAATCTTATCGGTCGGTTTTCTTTTGAAAACTACTAATTAACAAATATTACTTACATATACATATATACATGTAAATATTTTATACACCATCAATGACCAACTTATTACTTTGTCCATAAAACATTATTGCATTTTTCATATTTGATCAAGGAAAAAATACAATATAAAATCTAACAAGAAAGTAAAAACTGAAAAAAAACTATGAAATTAAAGAGAAAAAATCCTTTAAAAACTTTACAACCCAAAACAATAATGTTACATTGCTATGGTAAATTAAATTAAAAGCTGATAACATTCATAACACTAACTCTGAAATTATTAAATTAACAATCTGACTACATTTCTTTTTCATTTTATTACTTATCATATTATTATTATTGATCTCTCAATTTGAAGCAAGTAAACATTTCAAAAATTACTCAAAAAAATTACCATCATAATAATAAATTAATTAATAAATTAATAATAAAAATACATAAATTTCGCAAATTTGTCATCAATAATGACAATAAAGAGTCGAATTGATAACAAATTTATCAAATGCAATTTTCAAGTTTTCTTTTTCAATTCATAAAATTGTTCTTTACTTAATCTCATTCTATGAATGATGATTAAAAAATTGAAATGATGAATTAAACAAATTTCATACAGAAATTGAATTAATAGAACACTTACAGCTTTCAGTTAGATGACGAATTTTTTTTTCAAAGTAAAATTGCAATACCAAATTTGATCCACCGAACCTTTCCATCTGCAGTTAAAATTCATATAAATTACAAACAAAGCCTTGTATAAACTTGATAAAATAGAAACATGTATAATTTTTTATACGTTTTCAACGTATTCAAAAAGTAAAATCACAAGTGCTTTCAAAATGTTGACATTTTAATTTGGACAAAAAATTGTGAAATTAAATTTCTTTTGTAAGGGATAATTAAAATCCAGTCGGTGACCAATCAATGTACTGTTGCTCTTCAACAAGCTTGTAACAAATGACTTGATCATCTTCGTTGAAACGAACATCCCTGTTTTCAATTTTGATCCCAACTTCTTGACCAACTTGGCTTGAACTGACCAAATCTTTTTCTCTTCTCATTGAAATTACAGATCCTTGAAAAAAAAATTTTAATAATGCAATTAAAACAACATCAACAACAATAAAACCAACATTTACCGTCATAAATTACTTCACCATTTCGAATGAAACGAATACGGTCGTTTTTTGTTAAAACACCTTTCTTCACAGAGCAACCAGCTACAGGAACTTTCTTTCGACCAGTGTCACTCACCATAAATTCTTTAATTACAGTTCCTTCTCCTATTCGAACAATGTTATTATTCTTATTATTACTGTTTAACATTCATATAACCCAAAAAAATGCACTTACCAATGATAACTTCTTTGCTTACAGGAGGAAGTCTGGAGTTAAGCTCTTTTTTAAAATCGTCTATCAAACTGTATATCACATTGTGTTTCCGTAATTGTATGGCTTTGCTATCGGCCAGTGCTTTTTCCTTCTGCCCAATGGATACGTTGAAGCAAAATACAATTGCTGCAAAAGCGACCGCTGCTAACAGATTCAATAATAAATGAAATTACCTTTAAAAGTGTCGGCAATTTCCAAATCATTCTCTGTTACATCACCAATTCCAAAATGTACAAGATCAAAATTACATTTGGTTGAATTGTAAGTTCCATAGACGTCCAATATTGCTTCAAGAGAACCATCAACATCGGCTAAATATGTAAATATTACTGCCATTGTTTCATTTTTAGAAGAAATTTAAAATATATTTCATAAAATTCAAATAATGTCATCAATAGAATTATCGCAATTTTTTAAAAATCATCTTGAAAATCAATTATCATCATACCTTTACAGTATACCAAAAAACTTATTATCACAACTGTTTAGAGCTTACAATTAGGATAAAAAGTTGCTATTTACCTTTCAATACAAATGGCAAAATTGGACCGTCAGATGAAGAAATTACTTCCTTTTTTCGACGGTAATCCGCCTGCGGATCATACCTAATATAGCCGGATTGAAGTTTGCGCTCCCTGATCTTCAAATATTCCAAACGCTCTTCTGTTCGACGCTGATCAATAATATTCTATAAAAAAATTAACAATATTCATAATTGATCAATTATTCCATATTTACAAACCAGCTCACTTTTTCATCGAGTGCTTTGTTGATCAGTTGCTTCTTTTTACGCAAATTAGTTACTTGTCTCGCTCTTCGCTACAAATTAACAGATCGTAGCCGAATAATTTAAAAAAAAAAAGAAAAGCTCACCTCATTTTCTACTTGCAAAATTTCTTCTCCAGCCGAAGGAATTTCATCCCCTTTCCAGCCTGTGATTTCAACGGGAAAAGATGGCGTGGCCATTTTCAGTTCAACTTTATTTTCGTCGAACAACGAACGCACTTTACACCAACAACTTCCGGCAACTAAAACCACGCCCTTGCGTAAACAGCCCCGTTTTACCAAAGCGAAACAAACTTTCCTAAGAAAAAACCAATCCAAAATTCATAATGAATTAAATTAATTAATTAAAGTGTTTTATTTCAATTCCTACCCCTGTCCATGGGCAGTTTTCGACTCTAATACCACACCCTCGACTGGCCCTTCGTAATCGGCAACAAGTTCCATGAGATCCGCTTGTGTCAGGACTGCTTCACACAACAAGTCCAGATTTGTGCCCTTTAAAATTTTATTTATTAATCTTAATATGAATTAAGTCAAGATTGAACTAATTTAAAAAAATACACTTATTAATTTAAAAATATACTACTTAATGTTAAGCTTTGAAAATTTCAAAATAAAATGGAAAAAAGTATACAAATGTGAATATAAAATATTGAATAATTGTTTATACAGTCACCTTCAAAGCTGAGATTGGAATTATTTGAACATCTCCGCCATACTGTTCACCGACAACATCGTATTCTAAGAGTTGTCGCTTCACACGGTCCTGAAGTGAAATACACTTAAGGAAAAACAAAACAAAACAAAACAAACAAATATATTTTCATACCAAATCAACTCCAAACTTGTCACATTTATTGACAGCTACAACAATAGGCACTGAAAATATCAAATAATAATTCAAATTTATAATAATAATAATAATAAACATGCAAAATAAAATTATCATTTCACCGTGAGATTCTTGTGACATGCGAATGCTTTCAACAGTTTGTTCCATTACCCCATCGTCAGCGGCAACCACAAGGATGACCATGTCGGTGACTTGGGCACCACGAAATCGCATTTTTTTGAAAACCGCATGACCGGGTGTATCCAAAAAAGTGATCACGCGGTCATTTTGTAATTTCACTTTAAATATTCAAAAGAAATGTATATACATACATACATTTCACAAAAATTATTCAATAAATTTTACCTGAAAAAGCACCAATATGCTGGGTGATGGCACCAAATTCTTCATCCACTATGTGAGAATGTCTCAATGAATCGAGCAGAGTTGTTTTGCCATGATCAACATGCCCCATAATGGTCACCACTGGGGGGCGAGGTTTACACTGTTCTAATGGAGGTAACGGCAACGGTGACGCATCAAGTTCCTCATCTGTATTCGAACTTTTAATTAAAGTTGAAAAATTAATTTTCGAGCTTGGCTTTCCAACAACATCACACCTATAACCAAACTGACGAGCTATGTGCACGATTAAATTTAAATCTTCAATTTTATCGGACACATTTTCAAACATATCCGCGTATTTTGTTGTCATGATACATTCAAAAATATCATCCACATCACACTCCAGCACTTTCGCCAAGTCATTTATGCTCATGCTTTGCCAAACCTTAGCTTGAGGCTTCACCGACTTCTTGTTAAATTGTATTGGATCTCGCTGTTTGTGAATTCGTTTCAACTTTGGCAAAGTGGTATGCAAATTTCTATCATATCTGTATGATATTGAAATATCAGAGATACAACTGAGAGGCAAAAAATCTCGACAAACATTTCTTGAATATGCTAAAATTCCTCTTCTGAGCATTATCAAAATATTAAGGCATAAAACACAGTAATACTGATTATAAAGTTGTTTGTCTTAATATTACAGTATAATTTCAAGCAAGTCAGATAAAATTGCTGTTCTTTTTAAGTGATAACAAAGTAATGAATAAATAAGAATTTATATAATTAAAAATTTTATTTCTCATCATAACAAATTTTATATGGTATTTAGTATTAAAAAAAACAAACGGTCTTACGACAAGGCACTCTGGGCCGGTTGATTTGAAAAATACTGAAAAAGGGTCTTCTTCGCTGGACATGGTGATGTAGGACTATTTTTCTTCGAATTTTTACCTCGCATTTTTTTCGCAGTTGTTTTTTTCAACGGCTGAAATAATTCTGACTTCGTTTGTAATTTTCTTTTCCCCAAAGTCGCTTGTGCATCCTGCTGCTCAGTGCATACAACTTCTTCACTTGAAGAGTCTTCTTGTGGCAAATCACTAACATCAGCAACTTTAAACGGATTAAAAGATTTTGAAGTTCTCCCCTCTGCCAGTTCGATATTTTCCATAATTTTGCACACGCTTCTGGTTTGGTATACTTTGCATGGATTGAATGCTTCAGATGGTGACGACATTTCTTTTTTATGCTCAGCATTTAAAAAGTACGATGAGCGTAAAACTGACTTCTCATCATCGCGACGATAATTCCATTGTTCAAGTGTGCTTTCTTCGTTGTTGCTCGACTGTTTTTCAAATAAATAACCATCTTCAGGCGACACAGCATAAGTTTCATAGACATCCTGGATTTCTGCTGTTTCTTCCAGCTGTTCAGCATTTGCTTCCACTTTGATATCTAAATCAGGCATTACAATCAGTTTACCTTTAAAAAACAAAACTACAATATCACTCTTATGTAATACCTTTCATTGAGACTGATGCTTCAGGTACGGAAAACGAAAATGCATATTCAACTGGTGTCGATTTGATATTTTTCGGCGACTTCTATAAGTACAAAACAAACTTATGAAAACCCAAGATATCGAAAATATTTTCAAACAAAATAAATTCATAAGACGCATAGATAGATAGCACAACATATATATAAGTTACTGCATCGGAAAAGTCAA
The DNA here is from genome assembly GCF_000181795.1 of Trichinella spiralis. Taxonomy (NCBI): domain Eukaryota; kingdom Metazoa; phylum Nematoda; class Enoplea; order Trichinellida; family Trichinellidae; genus Trichinella; species Trichinella spiralis. The sequence goes on along the minus strand of NW_003526941.1, from coordinate 11,204,886 downwards.
AGATATAAAAAAGAATACGAACAATGCAGATAAATATTAAAAGCAATATACCTTATTTGGAACCAGACCTGAAATTTCTGACACGTGCTGCAAAGTATGTGGATTTATCATTCCTCTAGCAATTTGAATGGCCACGTGTTTTTCAAAAACCCTAAACAATGATACAGTAAATATAGAGTCTTTCCATTTCAAACACTTACAATCCAGCATATGGAAAGTCAGAAGCATTCATGCCAACTGGATAAGCGTTTAGAGAAACTAACTGTTTTTTTCGGGGATCAAAAACCAATTGATACAAGAATGCATTTTCTGCTTCAATAAATCGTTCAATATATGATTCATTCACCTCCAAGTTCGGCATATTCAAATAGCTTGGAATTTTCGGTAAGGCCTACAGTTTCCAAGTACACTTTTCATGAAACCAAGTATACAATTTCATACATACCTTTCGAATGTCAACATCAAATGCTTTTTGAAAAAATTTTATAGATTTTTTGATACCTATTCCAGGTAAATTTTCGAGGTAGTCGCAACCTGAAAGAATGCAACTTCGACGAAAGTTTTGGAAAGAAAAACTTTCCTCCGGAACATTCATTGCTAAATGCAGTTTTTCTTTTTCATACAGTACACCATTGCCCAGCATATCCATTTTGAACAAAACCTGTATTTCAAGATAAACAGTTTAAAGAATTTCAAAAAAAAATTATTCGCTAATGATTAATTATTACCTTAGAGCATCCAAACGGTATCAAATCTGAATCTTCGCTAATAACAAGGTGAGCAATTCCATTTTGAGCTAAATAAGCTAATTGAGCGTCAGCTTCATATGGAGCGACCAAATAATCGACATTGGGAATGCTTTTAATTGCCTAAACAAATCAGGAATGAGAAAACTTCACATTAATCAATAACCCACTTTTATCAAATTAACAATCATGTCGAACGTAATTTCAGTTGCTTGTTGAAAGCACTGACGAGCTTCGCGGTGCTTGCCTGACTTGCTCAAAGCTTGACCTTTTTCTTTCAAAGACTGACGACGCCTTAAATTAAAAATAAAACTGAAAATTTAACACATTTCATTTAGTGCACTAGCTTTACTCCTTTCTGGCATTGTTCGTGTCCTTTTTCGCAGGAACATTGCGCCCATCAAAAACCATAATAACACGTATATTATATGAAAGAAGAACTTTTATCCATTTGCAGCAAAACTTCACATAACTAAATAATTTTTAAAAAATAAATAAACAGTGATAAATAAAAGAAAGTCAAATAAAAATTTACCTGTCTGTTTCGATTCCCGTAGCGAGTTGATATGCACAGCCAAACAAAGCTCGGTGCAGCCAACAACTTGCATCGACAGCAACTGTTTTACCGCGAAATTCTTCAATATTAACATCTCGACAGGCAGCTTTAACAACAGGCAAGAGAGTTTTAATTCCCATAACCGAAATCTAAAATTCATCATTCGGATGAGTTAATTATTTAAAACTTATCAATCTTCAGATGATCAGCGAGTAATCGAAAGTTAATTTAAGGTCAAAATGCATATAATAAGTTAAATAACTCAAAACTCAGTAATTCTTTACATAATTTGCAACAATTGTTAAAATAAAAACTATTGCATCAAAATGGAAACATTTTTTCAAAAAAACAGCTCTACAAGTCACCTTAACATTTCTTACAATTTTCCCGCTCATGACAATATACAAAAATGAATTTCAAGTACTACTTTTCTTTCTGTACTATATATTATTAGTTATTGTTGAAAAAAATAACTTAAAAAATTATTTTTAGCAATTCTAATTAAATTTTTAAATAATCTAAAAATTTTCAGAGTAGTAATAAAAACTTTTAGAGTATTTTCAAAATAAAAGCAAATATATTTATACGTATAACATTTTTCAAAAGTATCAAAAAGAATTATTTAGATTTGTAAAGTAGTACTGATGATAACTACTGTTTTTGACGTATAAAAGTATTTTGTTCTTACTTTATATCAAATACCGTAATTTCATTTAGAAAACTAGATTAAGTATCTGAATTTATGGCTGAAAAGGGCGAAAGCTCCACATCTAAGAATCGTCTGAAATCTTTGAACAGCGAAACATCTACTGAGAATGATGCGCAGTTAGAGTATTTAAGTTATGATTTAGTGGATAAATTATCAAAATATGCTATTGAACATTTGCAAGGTTTGATATTTTTTTATCAAATATATTTTCTGTTTGACTAATTTTTCAGGTACAATGGAGGAATATAATTTACTAGAAAATATGAATTTGGCAATTGCTCAGAAATATAAAGAAATGGGACATGTTACAGAAAAAGTAAAATGTTCTCTTGAGACGTACAATGCTCAAAGTCTGACATTCCATTTCCTTATTTTAGTACTTTATTTTGAAACTATGTACTGATCTTTGAATTTTAGTGACTTCCATACGACCACATTTGGAGAAGATACAGGAAATACACAAAAGAACTTGTGAGTTGGAGGAAATTGCTTACAAGTTAGATTCTTACGTGAAATTGTTGGGTAATTTTTGTCCATTTTTTTTATTAATTCACACTCACAATAACTTGATTTAGAGCTGACATTCAAAAATTGGAGAAAAGATGAATAGTGTGATGATTCGATAATCACTTTGACAAAATTTCATGTAAAATGATAACGAATGAACAATTTTATGAATTTCGGATCATGAAACATTTATTCAATAAGAAATTTTTTTACTGATTTGTAATATTTCGGTGGAAATATGCTGACCAACTCGTCATGATTTAGCCATCTGTAGTTTTCTACTTTCGGTACGATTTCTTCCGGGTACTTTGATTTTAAATGGCATTTAAAGAAAAAGATCTAAAATATGCATCTGAATAAAATATTTTCACAGAAGTATAATTACCTTTTCCCCTATAGCATGATATTTTGTTGCAACAGGTTTCGGATATTTAAATTTGAAAAATCCAACTGGTGCGTAAGCGTATGGCATTGCGTTGTTCGGCTCAACAATTGAAGTTAAAAGCCTCACACTTGCCTGTAGACAAAAAATACAGCTGAAAAAACGTAAACAAAGGTTTTTGAAAAGAATTACATCGTGCAATGTTTCGCCATTTTCAACTGGTATTTCTGGCAATAACCAATGCTTTTTCTCTGCATGATTGACAACCAGCAATAGTTTTCGGTCTAAATTACGCCATAGTGAATGAGTATTTGTCCTGTCATCGTCAGCTAAAACTTTTCAATTAAAAATTCCATTTTGAAGTTTCAGCTAAACTTTAAAACCTTTTTTATTGTATTTCTGATTAAATTCTTCTAATTTCTGTGCGCATGCATCTTCAAAATCCGCAGCTGTCATTACGCTGTCGTGATCGTGTATTTCTCCTGTTTTCTTCAAAGCTAATCGCTTTCTAAAAATATTCCTTTTTTTTCAGTATAAATAAAAATTTGAAATACTCGTCTTCGAGAAGCCTAAGTTCGTGTTGACTATATAAGCTGTTTTCAAATTCTATACGATCCATGAGATCTTTGTACTGTTTTTCAATAGAATTCAAACCACGGGTGATCACTGGAAAACGTTCTATGCAAAGTGAAACCATAATTTTCCATTTGTAGTTCAAAGTCTGCGCTTTCGAAGCTTCACCAAGTGCATCTGTTTTAATAAGTGTTGCATAAGAATGATCTGCTCTCCACTTATAAACAGAACTGGCGATCAATCTCGTTATTAACACCATTAAGCTAAAAATTTATTTAATAATTATTACATAAATTTATAAATATTAAGCAATAATTTAGCTAATACTGAAATATGATTTCATGAAGCGTAAAGTAAAATGTAATAACCTATGCTCAATTAATTTTTCAAAATAAAATCATCAATTGAAAACTACGTGTCCAATAAATTAAAAGGAATATTTTTATAAATAATAATAAACATTTTTAAACTTAAATTTACGTAAAAAACGCTTTTAGTTTGTAAAGAAAATAAAGTAGCATTTGTTACAGTATGTTTTCATAAGATAACTACATTTGTGTGAACTGAATTCAATTTAACAATGATTTTGTTAATTTATGAATATTTTTTAAATAATGCTTTAAAATATGAATGCATGATTTTGAATAATTCTTGAAAATCAGAAAATTACTTCTCAGGCGCGAAAGAGTAATGCTGACCTGAAATTTGCAGTTGTTTTATTTGATAGGTCTTTGCGGTTAAGTGTGAAATTTTGTATGCCAAAATGGAAGATAGCATTCGTCGTGAAATGTTAGCCATTTTTAAGCTCAATGGGTATCAGCTAAAACCGTGAGTAATATTATTTATTTTATTTACAGATTTTTTTTACTGTTTTTCAATTTAGTGATGCACAGAAGTGTCTCATTGAATACATGTCAACATTTGATATGGCCGACGATCGTAAGAATTTCATCAACAACGTAATATCTGTAATACAGAAGATTCCGAGTTGGTTTTTGTTGAATTGATTTAAAATTGTCTTATGTTTATTATTGATTTAATTAAATTTAGTGGAAAGTTGTTTTCTTGACGAAGAGTCAGTTTTGAAATGCATAAAACATTTAGAAAAGACAATACCAAAAAAGTAAATTCACTTTTGAAATTATTACCGTATTTCTAATAACGAATAATGTTATTTTTGTTCAAACTAGATCAGAGCTGTTCATTATTATCCCAGCGAATGTTGCTCCAAAATTTAGCTATGATATGGACAAGAAAAAATTTCATCTGTAATTATTTTGTATTTTATCTGTGAATCATTTGTAAAAGTAGTTGTTTTCTCAAAGGTTGCCTTGCACAGCTTCAAAATCTGCTATGCTTAGTACAGGTGCTGAAAAAGAAGCTTTGTATAGAAATCGATTTCTTTTAATTTATCAGGTTGCGAATTTTATTATTATTATTATTATCATTACAACTATTTAAATTATGACATTTTAGCGTCTTCTCAATCATGAATTATTCACAATTGACGAACCTAGTGTTTTTAATGCGAAAAAATATCAGGTAATAATAAAAAAAAGCAGTTGTAGAATATCATGAAAATATCTTTCAGCTTCGCACCGTAGAAAGTTTGTGCGGCTTTCAAGGATCTCTGAAAAGCACTGTTATTGTTGGAATGATGTCACAGTTGAAGCATGTAAGCATTTAGATGAATTAAATAAATAAATTGTTAAACTGTTCATTTTCCAGCATACATTCCATCTTGAAGACTTGACTGGTGATATTGAAATGAACCTCACAGAAACAGTATGAAAGTTTATATTTTTCAAAATAATATTTAGCGTTGAATTTATTTTTTTTATTCGTGATTTTCAGAATTTCCAACCCGGTTTGTACGTGGAAAATATGATTGTAATGGTAGAAGGTTTCGTTTCTGATTCAATTTTGCACGCTACCACTATTGGCTTTCCGCCCATAGAATCTGCAGAGCAAAGTTTAAATCACTTGGACAACATGGATCTGTTTGGTGGTCAAAAAGAAATCAAAGAATTAAATTTGAATGAATTGTCTCAACTCGAAGAAACTTTCGATGCAATGTTCATTTTTTTATCAGACATTTTTTTAGACTCTCCAAAAGTACGTTTATTTATTTTAAAAGTAGGTAACACATAGGTAATGTAAAAATTTTAAGGTTCGCAAAGCGCTGAATTGTTTGTTTGATGGATTTTCTGAGAATGATCCTAGTCAATTGTTGTTTTTCGTATTTTCTGGAGAATTTTTATCAGAATATTACGGTATTCAACAAGCGTCAGTTTTGCAGGGTAATTTTTTTGAGTTTAATTTCAGAAATTTATAACAAATTCAATTGTACTGTTTTAAGATGGTTTCAAAGCTCTGGCCGATATTGTTGTCAATTATCCAAATTTGGTTAAACGTGCTCAATTTATTTTTATCCCATCGTCAGCGGATGCAGTTTTTACAGACACAATTCCAAGGTACCAGTCGGTAATTGGTGGTAATGTTAATTGATTTGAATTCAATATTTTCAGACAGCCATTGTTACCTTCTGTGGTTGCGCCATTCAAATCAAAAGTGCAAAATTGTACATTGGCAACGAATCCTTGTCGAATTCGCTATTTGTCTCACAGAATTGTTGTTTTTCGAGAAGATATTGTATCTCGAATTTGTCGGAACAGTTTTTACATGCCGAATGAAATGGAAAACATACCAGAACACGTACGACTTATTTTTGAATTTAAATTGTATTTTAAATATTTTATTTTCTTTCAATTTCATCAGTATTGAATTTCAGTTTGCTAAAACCATATTAGCTCAGAGTCATTTATCACCGCTTCCTTTGCACATTTCACCTGTTTATTGGAATTTGGATCACAGTCTTTATCTGTATCCGCTGCCAGATTTAGTAGTCTGCTGTGACAAATACAGGCCATTTACACAGACAGTACAAGGTTGTGTGGTTACTAATCCGGTGAATTTTGATGCTTATCTTTTTTTTCATTTTTGGAAAAACAATTTTTTAATTTTATTTTTTATTTTAGGGCTCATTCTCTAGAGACAATTTTGTTTTCCAAGTTTACATGCCAAGTAGTCGAACTGTGGAGGACAGCATCATTTCTAGTCGAAATAATTGAACTTGAAGACAACTTTGAAGCAAGTCACAGTAAAACAAAGAAGAGAAAAATATTCTGAGCTTTAAGAATAAAATGTGAGATAAAAAAATGAGTAAATAGCTGATATGATTTAGGTATCCAAATTGTTGAGAGTAGTGGCGTATTTCCTTGTGTTGCGATGAAGATTGATCATAGTCACCATTTCATGTAGTCCGTAATAAACTGCTTCTTGCTCGAGGAGATCGAATTCCTTAAGAAAATGTTACAATGTAAATAGACATTGCTTTACGCTATTTAAACAGTTTTATAATTAGTTTTTTTTTCTAATATTCAGAAGCATTAAACAAATGAAACAAAATGAAATACCTGGAAATTATCTGGAAGTAACAGACGCTCGTGCCGAAGGTAGTTCAAAACATGACGAAACATATCACCATCACGATCCAAAAAGTAATTTTGCTTTAAATAATCTAGCACCACTGGAATTCTTCCATTAAATAGCCCGGCAAGGGTAGATTCAGGGTGTCTGTTAAAATTAAGTCTAAATTTAAAATCACTACTACAGTTACGGATAATTATCATACTTGGTCAGTGTAGCCAGCGTTGTGGTGAACGTGATTCCACCGACGTCCAGGTGCACTGGAGCGTTGTGGTGGTAAAGCGGTGCCACTCTGGGAATGCCCAACGCTGTTTCTAGGTGTGTTTCAATTTTTACAGCTCTCACTGGCATGCTGTCGTCCGGTGACCATTGGACACGACTAAATTCAATTCATATATTTAAGTTATTAGTTTTGTTTATATTTATAGAATTCGAATTTCAAAGTGAATTCATTCCGTTGCAACTTTTACGCCAAACAAATTTTTACATCATGAAAATTGAAACATTTCTAGGTAAGTAATTAATATTTTGTTTGTTTGTTATGGAGTTTGAAATTCTAATTGTTGTAAATGGTTTTTCGTTCGTTCGTTCGTTCGTTGACGTATTTCACTTTTGATGTTTTTATTATTATTTTGCATTACTGTAATGTAATAAAAAAAAATCAAGGGCGAAAGTATGATAAATTGCATTCTTACCTCATAGTACAGTCGGTCTCTTCGGTTTTGTTATTAGTCATCGACGAGAAGCTTGGAACAGGCTCTTCAATTTGTGTTCTCTGCAACAGCCTTGCAATTGTCTCATTGAAATTCTTCTTCGGCATTTCCAGTGGTGGTTGATCAGCAATGATTGAGCATCTTTCTTTGTTTTTGCAGATTTGTTTTCTTGACGCTCTTGATGTAGTACATTGCGGTGATAGCATTGCTTTTCTAATTGGTCGCTTTCTCAAATTTCGACGTTGCATAAAAACTACAGTGTTCGTTCTTTTCTTCAACTCTGTCGATTGTATGTATTCCAATATGAAAGCTTTGTTGCTTTTTTTCTCAAGCTACCACTTGCTTTCAACCTGTGAAAGATTAGAGATTTGATTCGTTTGAACAGTTGCCATTTTTATTTCGATGGTCTTTTGAAATCCCAACAGACATTTATACTACGTTCAGCTTTTCATATCATTCGACATCTGTTTGAAGATTTAATTTGTAATCTACTTTAGAACACTAATGATAATATTATAATCAGATGAAAGTATATTTTGTAAGTTATAAAGATTATTAAATTTAATTTCAAAAATATACGCACATATGTATATGTATAGGAAAGAAAGATGCATAATAATTGTCTTCGACATGTACTGTTGTATTCTGGAATATTTCAAATTCAAAATTGACCTGATTTCATTTAGTATACTATGATTTGATGCTTTGAGAAAAAGTTCCCCATAGAATGACCACCTGAGAATTGAGCTCAATTTCAATGCTAACCTGTTCTGAAATTTATCTTACCAATGCCATATGTTTCGAAAAAAATGGTGTTCGGGAAGGGGAAGAATGAAATTTTAAAGGAAGAATGAAAAATTGTTAATATTAAAATTTTGACGTCGAAATGAGATTTCTTTTCCATTAGTACTTCTTGATTTTTTTTGAAATGGAAAAAAGTTTTCTCTTACCTCACAATATAATCAGTATGTTGTACTTTCAATAAGAGAAACTTTTTTGTTGAAAATAAGCGGATTTAATATTTGAACAATTTGAATGTGATTAATTTAAACTGATGAATATTTCCAGCTAGTTCAGTATAAATTTATTTTAATATCAATTAAATTTTATTTACAAAAATGAATATATGTATATATATATCGCATTTTCCCACGGTTGTTGAATATGATATGACAGTGTCAGAAAATATTTGAACAATTAAGTTTGATATTTGCTAGATTGTATATTGTAAATTTCAGTATTTCAATAAAAAGAAAATTTACTTCAACGATTATTTGTTTTATAGATGATAAAAAATGTTAATGCTTATAGAGAACGTTAATAAATAATTTTTTAGAAATTGATAATTTTTTAAAATAGTACAAGAGATAATTATGATTAATATTAAGTTTTACATACCTGTCGAATAAGAAATTGAGTATTTTCTTGTTTTAATCAAATAAAACATATATATACATGTTTAAGAGAGAGAGAGAAAAAAATGGGGGAAAGAAGGTAAGAGAGATGCAGTGAAAGGGGTAGATAGCAACACAGGGACAAAGAGGACGAAAGATGGAAAGCAGAGAAAGAGAGAGAGAGAGAGAGAGAGTAATTGTGAAAGCAACGTTGCGCTAGTGCACATTAGGGTAATGTGTAGCCTAAGGCTTTACCTCAGGCTACAAAGATTAAATGTGTATGCGCGCACTCCCAGCTTTTCGAATTGGTGCCGATGATCACTGTACAGCGTAAAAAGCCGCCGGCTACTGGCCATCAAGACATAACTTTTCGCCCGAAGGGAAAAAATTTAACAGACGACGCTTTTTGATGACAAGACGTCGGCTGGCTACAACTTTAGCTTTAGGTGATGCTAGTTTGACGTTGTGGAGATGGAAAAGAAAATTGACAAAAGCTGAAAATGTATGTTTTGTCGCATTTTTCTTGTCTCGTCAAGGACCAACCCCTCCCAGATATGATGCATGTTTCCTCCCAGTAGTGATGTTGTTCTTTTTTCCTTGTTGGCCATTCTTCTTCTTCTTCTTATTCTTATTATTAGCTGTCACATGATTTTGCAAAAGGCCATTGCACCCTTTGGCCATGACAGCTGTTTGCCTTGAAGCATACTTGCACTGGCTGGCCGGCTGGCCGTCAATAGCCGAAATAGCCAAAAGGTTATATTTATAGCGATTGGCTTTTTTCCATCGATCTTTTTTTCCCATCTTTTCACTATTATTCAATTTTTCAAGCTCTGCTGAACAACTAAACAACAACAACAAAATAATAGTAATAAATAATCAAACCAATGCCTACAGACAATTTATGCAAAAAGTTGTTTTTTCATATCTATTTTTTTTCCTATTCATAAAATTTTAAAATTCTCATTGTCAACAGAAATGCATTCAATAGTTTTATTATTTATTATATTTACAGTTTCTTTTTGTTTCAATTTTTTTATTTTGCATAATATATATTCAATTTGAGAAACTTTCAGTTCCATTTGGAAAATTATTTCCATCCAACGCAAAATATCAAGATTGAATATGTATGAATTAAGCTGTTTTGTGTATTTGATTTGAATTCATTTGATAATTAAAATTGACACATTACAACAAGGATTCAACAGAAAATCAATGTATCATAAATTTTGTTTATTCATTTGAATGTAAAATGCATGTTTTTGATTTTTCTTCTTTAATCTTTTTTCTTTCAATATTTTTATAATCTGTATATATACTTATGGAAAAAATGATTCTACTGTTTTAAATAATATTTGAAATCAAAGGGTATATTTATAAATGAGAGTTTTATGAACCATTTAGACAAGTTAAAATTGATACTTTAACATCAGAAGAATCGGCTTAATGTGGAAAATTTTGTCCACACGCTTTTTCGGCTTGTTTGAAGAGCTTCACTTACACACTCTCTCTCTCTCATTTGTCCACTCAAAATGCTTTATGCTGAATTTGTTTGAGTGAATCATCGCCAGCAGCTATTCAATTTGCAGTATTGCAAATGACACTTGTCAAATTTAGCTCTATCTATTGCTTTGTTTGTTGAAACTTGCAATTCTCATCAATTTTTCAACACAATTTAACCTGCAAAACTTAGCCGCATCGTAGTTACAATTGGTCAATCAAAACATTTATTTAATCAAATATTCCTTTTCTTTATTTATTTCGTTATTCATTGGTGAATTTATTTATTCAAATGGATAATTTTAGATAACAACTCTTGTTGTCTTATTTAAATTATTTTTTAAATAACGTTTCTATGTTTGACTTTTTAAATTAAAATTTACAATCAATCAATCAGTCCTCGGTAGTATAGTGGTGAGTATTCCCGCCTGTCACGCGGGCGACCCGGGTTCGATTCCCGGCCGGGGAGTTCCTTTTCAAAATTTTACTTTGAATATTTTTTCAACTATCAATTAAATTACATTCATTTTTTCTTGTTTATTACTTTTCATTTTATAAATTTCAGTCATAAATTTTTGTTCAACTATCGTTATTAATAAGAAAATTGTGATTGTGTTTATTGATTTTATTTATGGAATAATAGTCAGAATATCGGACATATTCTCGGTAGTATGGTGCTTGTCACGCGGGGAGAAATTACTGCAAAAGAAAACAAATTGAAAAAGTATTTTATTCATTTTATCAATTGTAATTCAATTTATATTTCTGTTTTTCATTATCAAAATGAGATTCTAGTTGAAAAAAAAATATGGTTCTTGTAAAATAGTTGAAGAAAAGTATGCATGTATATAAATAACACGAATGATTTTTGATTACAGATTATTATCAGTAGAAATTTCCATTTCACTTGACAGCAAATCTTCAACAGATAACGTCTGGTTATCAGGCTTTGCGTGAGCAAATTTAGCTTTTGAATTTAGCCCAATAACACCACTGAGTAAAAAAGGTGGCGATGGGGGTGGCACTGCTATACCATTTCCAATTAATCTAGGAAATTGCAGCATCATTGGATCATAATCTGCCATACATTCTCCTGAAAAATATTTTAATTTGATAATTTTTTTTTGAAAAATACATATTACAACAACCATACATACCGTCGTATGCAATTTGAACTACCAATGGTTCAATAGTTAGACGATAGCAGAGCCAGCATTCATTGTCGTAAGTTATTCCATCGGTTCCACAGACCGGCTGATATATGTCATAACAGAATCCATTACGGCTGAACATTGTACAAAATGGATCTCTTGGAAAAATCATCGGAAAACCATAAGTGACAATAACTGTGCTCGTCAACAAGTACAACAAGCAAACGGGTGGAATCATTGGTGGTGTAGCTAATTTTTTTTATTTTGGAAAATGCAAATCTTCCTCTTTTCTTATTTCAATCAAATATTACGGTAGATTAATCTGAATATTGTAATGATGAACGGATGAGAAATATATATTTTTCAAATTTGATAAATCGTTTTCATACGTACATTTGCAACCAGCGTACGGTTATATAATAAACTCTTGGACCGTGTTTCCCAACTCCGCGTTATTGTTAATAATTCATGTTTTGCATTTTTCCAAAAATATAAAACTTATCAAAGCTGTGCTTTGGATTCTGGTTTGTGTTCAATTTGAAAAACAAAAACCTGAACAACAACCGGATTCAATTTTCATAAAGCATTTGAAAAAGGGTTAGCTGTGCGTGAATGCTTTTCACTTTTCCATGATTCATCCAAATTATTAATAGTTTGAAGCTGCCCACGATAAAAATGACTGACATCAAGCTTGACGCTGTTGTTGTGACGATTGCAATTAGGTTATGAAAATTGGGTGGGATAAAAAAAAAGAATTACATTCACCATGCTAATTTTCATTTGGCAACCGCTTGCTACACACACACACATAAAACTTACAAAAATATATTTGTAAAAATTTTCCAGTTTACACTTTCAGTTATGCATTATTATTTTGCATGAATCGAATAAATAAAATAGGTCGTCATGATTTGAAATAAAACTAGGTAATCTGCAAAGGCATACTTGTTTTTTTTCATTCAATTCTTGATCAAAACTCATTTTAATATTTTTGGATATATATATTTGAACACAAGTATTTTGAATTGAATAATTATTTCATTAGTTTGTTTATTTACTATACTTTTTTTTACTTTCGATGACGAAACAGTGACAACAATCAACAAATATGAACTTTGTTTATTATTATTATTTGATTGGAATACGATTGATATCTGTTTGGTTAGTTCAACAACTTTGAGATTGTTTTCCGATTTCGTTTTTGATTAACAATTGTTTGTTGCTGGCTTAAAAATTATTGATGATTTTGTTTTCAATTCAATTTGAAAACTATTCATATTGTTTAGAAAGTGAATTTTAATTGATAAATTTAAACAATTTTAATGAATACAGTATCTAATACAGAATTGAAACTTAAACGCAACTTACTGTATAACTTAATTTTTATTGCGGGTACTTTTTGAAATGAATGAATTGTAAAGTTTCAAATAGTTAATATTTTTCAGTTACAAAAACCAAAAATGAAATATTGTAAAGATTTTTTACAAACGTTTACCCCATAATATACTTTTCTTCACTGCTACTTAGCAGGGAACGTTTGTGAATTTGCTTCTTGCATATTATTTCAATATACACTTTTAAAGATATCATATAAATATACAAAAAGAAATTATATATGTAATGATAAAACTGATTTGTTTTTATAACTTTCATGTGATATTTCACGTTGAGCTGCTTGCTCTTTATATGCATAAATTTTATTCATCTGGCAAATGTTGACGAAATGAATCACAGTGTAATTTATTAATTTTTGATATTATTCATTAACAATTTAAATGTTGTTGTTGTTTTTTTTTAATATGAGCCATAAAATTTGATAATTTTTTCATAATTTGTTGTATTAATTTTGTCGAATAGATCGATTGTTTTCATTTCAGTTTCACACCATTGTTGTTTGTTCAACGAATGTTATTCACATTTGATTTGGACAGTTAACCTTTTGATAAGTGTTAAATCATTCATTAATAATGGTTGCCTTTTCTAGTAAATGCTTACAAAGTTCAGCCTGCTTTGCCGATATTATACGCGACCGAACGAACGTTGGCATTTGTTGGCAACATTTGACTTGTGTCCACTGAAAGATATTTGCAAAGTAATTTCTGTTGACAAATTGAATTTTTTTTCAAATTTCACCCAAATACTAAAAGATAAATGATCTGTAATTTACAGATCAACTTTTTCTTTTTATAAAGTTTACTGATCTTTGATGAAAAGTATTTAACAGGCTACAAATGGAAAGCAGTTTGCCGCTTAATATTGTTGGTTGGTTAGGTTGATTTTATTCTGTCGTCACACAGCTTACAGCTTATTATTATAATCGTGTGTTCTGTCTGTTGATTCGCAACATGTGGCCACTTGATTATAATTAACGGATCACTTTTTTCTAGTGTCATTTCAATTTCAACATTGCAATTGAAAGTGTAAAATTGAAATTATGCACATGCACACGCTTGTATAAACATTTACATAGTTTGAAAATTGTACTAGAGAGAAAGTAAGTAGTATTTCTTTGACCAGAAATTGACAACCATTTGCCAAGTATGCAAACATTGATTCTACTGGAAAGTATTATAGCTGTTAGAAAAGGGAAAAGTATATATATTATTTGAACTGTGCAGTTTGTGTAGCTGCAGTGTTCGTAATCTGCCCAAACATGGCTCGTGTAGTGCTTTTACAATTCAACTGAGCAAGTCAATTTTTGCTCTTTTCATTCTAGGCAGTACATCATCATCATCATCATTAATAGCATGGCTGTTGTTGAAGATAATCGACCGAAAGTTGCGCTCGTAACTGGAATATGTGGTCAAGTGAGTTGTATCAATAATTTAAATTACTCTCAAAATTATTTATACTTTTGTATTTAAAAAAAATTTAAATAAACACTAATTCGATCCTGAAAATTATTTTTGAAAAAAACACTATTCTACCGTGACAATTTGAAATTTTTCATTTGAAATTGTATTCCAGGATGGATCGTATTTGGTTGAATTGCTGCTGAGCAAAGGTTACAAGGTGAGAGACTGTTCGTGACTTCAGACTGCTATGTGATTTCGTTTTATTGTAATGTTTCATTTCAGGTTCATGGAATTATACGTCGATCGAGCTCTTTCAACACTGGACGAATTATTCATCTTTACGACGACCCAGTATTGCATCAGTCGAAAAGTAAAAAAAACAGAAATTTCTTTTTCAAATATTACGTCATTTTTGTACGAATGGTTTTCTTGTTTTTTTTCTAGATTTAGTTTTGCATTATGGTGATTTATCCGATTCGTCGGGCTTGACCAATTTGATCAACTCTATCAAACCAGACGAAATATACAACTTGGCTGCTCAAAGCCACGTCAAGGTAAGACTGTACAAATTATGTTACTTGAAAATCAATTTTTGTATTTCTTCCTTTTTTCCCCACCCCTCTTGGTTCAGGTTTCGTTCGACGTTCCAGAATATACTTCTGATATTAATGCAATCGGAACACTGCGACTGCTTTGTGCTATTCGAGCGTGCAATTTGAAAAATGTCCGTTTTTACCAAGCCTCTTCTTCAGAATTATTCGGTAAAGTGCAAGAAATTCCCCAAAGTGAAACAACACCATTTTACCCACGATCTCCGTATGGTAATTGTGCAATTTGCACTGATTTTTATGCTCTGATTTAAAATTAAAAAAAAAGAATTTTTTTCTCTAAGCTGTTTCCAAACAATATGCATATTGGATTGTGGTCAACTATCGCGAAGCGTACAATATTTTCGCTTGCAATGGAATTTTGTTCAATCACGAAAGTCCGAGACGCGGTAGGAAATTTCAATTAATCTATTTATTAATTTATCAAATGTTTTGTTGTTGTTGTTTTTTAATTGAGTTGATTGTAGGCGAAACATTCGTGACAAGAAAAATCACACGTTCCGTTGCAAAAATTTCTCTCGGTTTAGCAGATTGCGTTGAATTGGGCAATTTGAACGCCAAACGGGACTGGGGTTATGCCAAAGATTACGTCGAAGTAAGCTTACTACTAATTTTTATCTAGACTATACGTTTTGCTTATGCTTATTTAAAGGCCATGTGGTTGATGCTACAACAAGATGAACCGCAAGATTATGTCATTTCAACTGGCGAAACTCACAGCGTGCGAGAATTTGTGGAACTAGCTTTCAAATGCATCAACGAGGAAATTGTGTAAGTATTCGTTGAATTACTTTAAAATTTTATTTTCATTTTTATAGTTGGAAAGGTGAAGGTGAAAATGAAGTTGGAATTTGTACCAGCAATGGCAAGGTTCGGGTAAAAGTGAATCCAAAATATTATCGTCCTACCGAAGTGGTAAGTTGATATATACTTTTTTTTAAAAAAAAGTTTAAATTTTCATTATGTAAAATATTGTTCAGGACTTGCTCATTGGTGACAGTTCAAAAGCGAGACGTTTGCTTCATTGGAAGCCGTCTGTATCATTTCCGGTATTGAGAAGACTGATATTGCTTCTTCGCTTTTAAATTTATCCATTTCCAATGTTTATTTTATAGGAATTAGTGAGCATGATGGTTGCTGCCGATATCGAATTGATGAAAGAAAATCCAAGAGCTTAATTGTTCAATTCGCAATAGCAGCTTGTTTCATGTGGAGGAAATATTTCTTTTCAAATCATTGGTGATTGTTATTATAATTATTATTTATTTTTTTGGCAGAAAATTGAAAAATTTTCAAGATTTTATTTAACAATTTTAAAATTGTTATTCAAAACTTTTCAAATGATCATTTGCATTCTCCGCTGCCATTTGTTGCCATCGACCTGTTGAACTGTAGAACTATTATGGAAATTTTTTAATGAAAACAAATATATACATATATATAGTATTATTATTATTAAAAATGGAAAATGAAATTTAATAATTTTATTTATTTATTAGTTTCAGTTTAATTTACTTCGTTTCCAATAATGGACATATTCAATATTTAAAATTATGTGCACAGTTTTAATTTGATCATAAATTTTCCAACAGAGAGAGAGAAAGAGAAAAGCTATTTTTGTTTCACAGTTTATTATTTCATTTATCAATAATGCAATTTAAACACGCACATACATTGCTTTATATATATTTTTTTAGATATTATTGCTTTCGTGATGTTCAGGATGATTTTTTCTCAGTTTAAAAAAATGCAGATTGTTGTTGTTGTTTTACAACTTGATGATAGATAATGATAATGTTTCGTAGCATCATAACGCATGATTCGACTAAAATTGCTTTCAGTTCAGTGGGCATTTTCGCGTATTTAGCATCGATAATTGGAGTGGAAAGTTTATTGATTTATTATTTTTAATTTTTCGAAATGAATAAATAATTAAACAAAAGTCGATAACAGTAATTCGCTGCTTAAGGTTTTTAAAAAGAAGATGAAAAAAAACGAATACCAATGTGATATTTGAAGAAAGATACGCACGAAGGGAGAATTAATTATCTTTTTCTGAAACAATCATTAATGTTAATGCATGTTTTTTTTGGATATTTCTTTTCAAATGATTATTGTAAATTTGTCTTAAATAAATAAACATGTATATAATTTTATAAAAGAAAAAGTTTTCGTTTATAAACAGTTCAAGTTGATTACGTTTTGAAATTTGATAGATTGTGATTTTCTTTACCATAAACTAAATCAAGAAGTTCTGCAAAAATTGACCAGCTTGTAAAAAAAGGATACTGTAGTGTTGAATAATTTTTTAAAAATATTCATTTGTTGGAAAGTGGACATGTAAATCCAGGCGTCGACATTTTTTCCACTTTTATCGATCGTGTAATAATGAGGAATGAGTATGAATTTTTGAAAATGCATTTTTTCGTAAAATTTCATGGCCGGCTTATTGTCGACCATGACGTGTAAAAATACAGCATCGACACGTTTTTTGGATGATGTGAAACTTTTGTAGAGCAATTTCAGCAGATTTGTGGCAATTTTGTGACGACGAAATTCACCGCTGACGGCAATATTCAAAATGTAACAGCAGAACATTTCAGCGGGTAAAAATTCGATCATGATCGTATCGTAATGTTGCTTGTTTAATTCTTCCAAATTGTCAACAATTGCCCACAGTACTCCGACAACTTTGCCTTCGTATGTGGCGACCATTTTCCAATATTTTTTATCGTTGGTGATCGTCCACATCCACGATATCGAATATGATACTGGAAAACACTGTTCGAAAAGGTCGACCACGTCGGCGAAATGTTCAACGCGCATATCTGTGTATTTTATCAATTCGGATTTGATTTCCATTGCTAATGAATAATAAAATTATTAAAATAATGACAAGAGAAAGAAAATTATATTATTTTTTTCAAACCACGCTTACTGTTATTGTTGTCGCTAGTTGAACCCAAAGCACCCTGTCTGTACAACATGTGTAATTTATTAAAAATTTAGTCATGTCCTTGTATATTGAATATTTTAAAATTTTAAAATTTATTTCAATTGTTTAAAATTGTTCATTCTTTTCTTTTTCTCTCCCATTGTTGTTTAAACTTGACCTGATTTCTTCAAAGTTGCAATTCGATCCAGAGTACTTTATGCAAAAATTTTTTTCTCTTTTATCCAATCAACTCGGCAAATGGGAAATAATCAAATGGGCGACGAATTTTTCTGCGAGTGGTTTTTAGTCGACTTGTATCATTTTGATCAACCGAAAATGGTCCGTTCAATTGTTCGTCTTTATAACAATAATGATGATGATGATGATGGTTTTTACAATTTTTCCCGCTTTTCCATTTTTATGCTTCAAGCCAAGAAGAAGAAGAAGAAGAACCTTCTTTCATCTACAAAACAACTTTATTTATTTATTTTCAGGTAAGAAAATTTATTTACTTATTGTATGCATGCTGATGATTATGATGACATTTTTCATAAATTTTCAATACTTCATTTGATGACGTCATTTTGAACTTGAATTAGCTGATTAATATTCTTCTTCTATATCAAAACAATTGTCGCTGTTGTTCTGATTGAAATTCTCTCTTTATTTACCATTATTACTTATTCCACATTCACGGTTCGTTGAACAACTAACTTCTTTTACTTCATTCATATATATATAAATACAATTTAATTTAGTGAAATCAAATTCCATAAAAATAAACATTTGTAAATTTTCACAGCATTATTACAAGTAGAAAAAATTACATTTTGCTAATCTTCTTCGAGTGTTCGTTGGGGTTGTTGTTTTTTTGTTGTCGACGTTTCTACTGAGAAAATTAATATTAATTAAATGAATGCGATTGGTCCATTTGAATGAGCACTTTTGCAAATAGATTATAATTGCGAGTGGGGCAATTTTCCAACTAGAAATCTCCGATTGTACTTTTGATTTATTTATTATTGTTATCGTGAAGAACGATTGACTGCTAATGCGAATGGGATTTTATAATTTTGTTCAACGTACGCGCACACTGTCAAACAAAGTAGAAGCTTATTTGCTTATTTGTTTATCTCTCAATTGTTATCCATTTTCCATTCTACATCGGCGTGGGCGTCAAGTCAATGCAGATATCACGTGCGCGGATGTCGAATTACAAATTCGCTCCGTGACTTTTATCCATCATTGAATATCGATCGTCACGAGATCAATCTCCTGTTTACTGTTCTTCTGGCAAAATTATTCTTCCAACCCAACAACACACATTTACCGTAAACCTTATTTCCTACTTTGATGGAAATTTTGTCATTATTAAAAAAATTTTTTAATATTTTATTTTTTCTTTGTTAATTTACTGAATTTCGCTGAAATTATAAATTTGTTTTCAATCAATCAATCAATTGAAATTGTACAGTAATAATATTTTTGATCGTGTGAAAAGCAAAGTTACGAGAAAATTGTTGAAAAACACGAATGCAAATATTTCACATAAAAAAGCTGAACACAAATGACAATTGAAGCCGGAAAATTTTAAATTTCAATATTTTCTTATTTGTAAATAGGATTGAAAATATTTTTGTCAATTTAATGACGACAACTTGAATTGATTTTTCTTCTTTTCCACTACACTTTGTCGCTTTCTGTTCACGCCAAGATGAAGCGTGTTGATGACACAGACGATATATTGTTGGTAATTTTGAGCAATAAACAAGATTTTATTGAACTGTTTTTTCCACCATAGTAGAACATGAGAGCGGGGAATATAGTAGCAATAGCAAAAATACAAATACTTCAGTGGGGGAATAGTTGGAAATTGCGACGTCTGTTTATCGAATGATTAAACTTATATAAGTTAATGTTGCAAACGCTGAAATTGTTATCCAACTCGATAAGCAACAATTGATAGATTTTATAGATAGATTCTGTGAAAACAAAAATTGCTCAGCATATTAAAAGTTCCACATGCAATTGATAATAATTTATTTTCAGAAAAATATGACGAAATATTTACACAAAATGCAATTTACTCTCTTGCTCTCTATGTTGGCAAGTTTGCGAATTTTTCAAATTGCTTATTTACATTTATAACAAAAGCGACTTGGTTCCTATTTCTTCTTTTCACATTCAACAATTATTCGACCACTTTGGCTTTGGCTTTCGGTTCATTGATTGATTTCTTCTCACTAATTGAGCAAATAATTAAGAAATTCAAAACAACGCTTTTACATGAAATTCGACAAATAAATATCAATTGTCCACATTATTCTTCTCTTCTGTAAATGTGTAAAAATTGAATTTACTTTTCTTCTTCCTCATTTCATATTCTTTTTATACAATAAGCAAGCAGTGAAAATGGAATTTGTTGTAGGTTTTTCTAAAACTTCGATTAATTAATTAATATAAAATATTGACTAGATTTCTTTTTCCTCATATTTTATTCTATTCCAGTATTATGAAAAATTATTTTAAAAACAAAAAGCAATTTTGAAAATCACCCCCAAGCTGATCTGCTTATCACGTATTCTTTCTTAATCAGTGTTGTTGACTAGTTTTCACAAAGAGCGATAAGAGATTCTGGCATTCATGCATTTGATGAATTTCGTCATTTCTCCGTGCGTGCATTGTTCGTGCATTATGTATGGAGAAAGGGCAAAATGAATTTAATGATTAATAATAATTTTTTGATTCCACTTCTCAAATAGATTGTGCAAAATTCTACTTAATGCTTGCTGCTCACTGTAGAAAAATTTTCATCAATTCTCCAAATTGTAACTTGCTTTATATAAATACGTGTACGTACATAGTAGTCTTGTTCAAGTAACCATGGGAACACATTTTTCATTTAAATTTTTTGATTTTCGAACATTTTACATTTCAATTTTCTTTCTACACAACGTAAAGTTATCCAAATTAAAATGTTATTTTCAGTATTTTTACTGTCGCAATGGGTTTGTGAAAAGGAGGATAATAAATAATTGAAGCCTTTTTTTAATGAATTTGTCTGATATTCAATGTACGGTATTGTTTTTTGATCAATTGTTAGCTACAAGTAGATAAGATTGCAAGGTAACATGTGCAACTTGAGTTATTTAAAACCGAAAGCATCTGTTACGAGCGGAATGCACTTTTGTTTAAAGCTTATAAATGGGCAGACAAAAAGCAGCAGCTGTGTTAGTTGGGTCAGGTCGGTTTAAAGAGGATGTCGGCTTCGGGTATTTCGACTTTATAAATAACCATAATAATTGGGGCTCAGACGAGGTCGGACACTGTCTGGGACAGTGTTATGTAATCGCACATCGAAGTGTTTGGCTAACTTGATTTCCTGCCGAGTTTGTAATAATTGAACACTATTAGTGTAACAATAATAATAATAATAATCATAATCATAATCATAATAATTCACATTCAACATTTTGCAAGCTTTGTGCATCTGTGCGCACAAATCCAATTTCAATTCTTACTTTTACGGCTCAGCTTTTTCTATAACAGCACAACGTGACTGAGATGACAATTAGAATTTTATTATTAAAATAGCCGGTTTCATTTCGATAAACTTTAATGAGTTCGTTGACACCATTCATTGACGGTTGATTTGCTTTGGTACTTTTTCTACACTGCTTTTTTAATACATGTAATTAGCGCACAAGAGCGCAGAAAAGTTTGAATGATTCACAAGTATGATTGATAATCAGTTGAACATATTAATAAAATATACATTCAGCATGATAGTCAAAATTATAAATAACTTTCATCTCAAAAGTTCGTTGGTGTAAAGAATTGATCGCTTTACGGGAAGATTTAAAATTTGCTTACCATACTAAGCCCAATTGCTGTCGTATCAGCATGTGTACATAAACACTTGCTGACGTCAATGCATTTGATTCACATGAAACACACACAATAGCAAGAAGTTGGAAACGCAGAAAAAGCGGGATTTGTTTTTTCTACTGCCTAAAAGACACATATTGTCTGCCAAATTCATGTCTTGTTTTTCCTCGAATAATTTTTTATGCAAACCTTTTATTTATCTTTGCACAAAAAATGTAACGGATGATACTTCAACATGAATTGATGTTTTTTTTATTATTTTCCTGCTACAATCAATTTAGAAGAGAAGTAATAAATAAAAAAAGATTGAAAACAATGATAAGCAGCAAATTATGTTAAGTTTGTTCACCTTTTTGTTCGACGTGAGTCCAAGTGCTGCTATTATTTTGCACGTAGTATATGGGGATGATAAGCCTTTATTTATTTTTATATATTTATTCATTGATTTCAAAATATGCAGGTGATAATAATCAAGTGAAAAATGAAAGAAAATAAGAATGAATAAAGTAAGAATTGTCATCAACATTATCTGTTTCAAAAAGATATAGGTGAATGGAAATTTCCGTTTTAAATTCCCAACAGCATGCATATTCACTGAAACAACTCATTCACTTACTGTGAAACTTTGATTTCAATGAACATATATACGATTGTTTTCCACTCTCAAGCAGGGTTACTGGACCATATTGTCTTTGGCTATAAATTCTCCTCTGCTATGTGTTATTTATATATAAAGTGAATATGTGGTGAAAGAAGATAAATGCGAGTGAATTCTTTTGAAAAAAAACACAATTAGATAATTTTCAAAAACAAGAAAATAACTTAGCCTTGTCTGAGTATATACAGCTTGTGTGTGTGTGTGTGTGTGACCGCTTGAGAATAAATATAATATTCCAACATTTTATTTCAACAAGCCAGGTCGTGTCTGACAGTGTCATCATCAGCTGGTTAGTTGATGTAGGGCTTAGCTGTTGTTGTTGTTGTTGTTGTTGTACGGTTCACGTGTGTATATGCGGTGTATGATGTGACTGACTGACTGATTGGTTTGTGCCTGTCTGACTGACGATGGATCTAGGCAGCGGTGCCTCAAGCGACGACACACAAAATCAGGACATCTGTTCAGCATGACGTTCAATTTTTGCAAGATTTGATGAAATAAAAAGCTTTTCCTGGTTGGTACAAATGTGCGCCATCAGTGATCGATGATAATGTTGCTGATTGGAATGAATGAAGTTTGCTGGATGGATGAAACGCTGTGCTGCTTGCTTACCAGATGTTCCCTGGCCGACGCCAGAGCCCTTGACCTCTTGGTTTGGTTTGGGTTGCTGGATACGGCAAGATCGAGATGGAAACGTGAGTCCTGTTCGTCCAATAGAAATCAAATCTCATCATGAAAACAGATACGACCGTCACCAACCACAGATAGTCGAGTCATTGCGGAACATGCGATTGTCCGAATGTGATCACTGCTCTTTGGCAACGTCAATATTAAACCAGCTACACCACGCTTCTGAGCATAATAATGGAGAATATAAAGTATAGCAGGAGGAGGAGGAGAAGATTTAAAAACTATATATCCTGTGCCACGAGCAGATGTTTGCCCTTTGGTTTGGTTTTTTACGATTTTACTACCAACTAATCCACTTCCGCATGACCGAGTTGAATGAAATTTTGTTTCTGGGAAAAGTGATTATTATTCATTTTTTCGCTTCAAACAACACATCACTTCAAAAGATTCAAGGACAAAAAAAATTTTATTTCATCAATACTGCCAACATGAGTTCAGTGAAATTGAAGGGGGTTTGTTTAGTGGATAGATCATATAAAGTCGGCAGCGTTTTCGAAAAATAAACAACGACAAATAAGCCGAATGGAGTTATTAAAAGATGTGGAAGAAGAACGCCGTTTTCAAGTAAAGCTCCATGCAGAAAACCGACGTTTCGGCAACATCATCGTCATCGTTGAAACACTTCAATTATATATATATATATGCATACAAACATACATACATACAGTCGATCACTGAGAAACATGTGAAACGAAAAAAGAAAATACTGTAAAATAATAATAATAATGGTAAAAAAGAAAAAAAGAAGAAGAAAACTAAAATAAGCACTGAGCGAAGCCACGGGGTTCGAGACGACAGTCCATCTACTACACAGGGGTAGGGGACCAGAGAAGAAAAAAAGAACAAGGCGAATTCAACAAAAAGAAGAAGAAAAAAAATTAAAAAAGAAGCACACATACAAAGCACAATCGAAAGAAGAGAACGAAAGTAAATTAAACAACAAATTACAGTAAAACCATTTTTTGTCATTATATGGAAAAAGAGTGAATGAGTGAGTGAGAGTGAAAAAGAATAAAAAACGAGACCACTTCGAAGAGCACAGTTTTGTACCATCCATAAATCGCACCAGTGTGTACTCGGGAAAAGGTCAACAAGTAACAAGGAAATTTGGACAAATGAGAAAAATAATAACAACAACAATAATAATAATTAATTATTATTAGAAAATTCATTTGCGGAACAAAAAGTGTGATGGGGTTTGGGAGGGAGAATCAAATTTATAGATCAAGAAAAGTAATAAAAACAGCAGAAAAGGCCGAGGAGGTGCAGGAAAAGTTAGGAGGGACACAAATACTCGCTCGCACTTGTTCGATTCTTTGGCTTGTCGCGAGGAAATGTTGACCTGAACGGCTACGATCCACGTAAACCGACGTTCAGCGCTAACTACACATACAGACAGACACACCAATACATATATATATATACATACACATGTATATGCATATTTTACACGCGCTGAAAATTTAAAAAAATGGAAAAAAAACGAAAAGGAGTGCCGTGGTGATGTCAGTAATATTAACAACCGTAGTGGGAGTAATAAATGATAATGGTCATGTTAGAACAAAAAAGAAAGGAAAAACCCGGCTGAATCCCAAAAATAGAAAAGAAAAAGTGCAAATATCTAAGGTGCTCTTACACGTGTCGTTTCGATTTTGGACGGCGAGGTCAGTGTACGACGGTTTCCATAGCCAAACGGTCCGGATAACGATTATTACTATCCCAGAGCATCCAGCTATTGTGATCGACTTGGTCATTTGCTTTGCCGCACAGACCGCTAGTGTCTGATGCGTTTGGATCGAATGTTGGTGAAGGGGATGAGATATTGAGTAGTTGGTTAGCCGATGAGGAGGAAGAAGAAATATAAGTTTGAACAGAATTTTGCTGTCGCTGCCATGCCCATTCGTAGTTTGTTAAATCTGAATTCGCATATTGACTACGTACAGGTTGTTGTTGTTGTTGTTGTTGCTCTTCCACATCCAATACATCAGGAGAAATGACCGGATTCAGATGAGGCGATTGTTCAACATGCAAGTTGTCCAGATTTGCAGATGCGTAAGTGGTGTTGTTGTTATTTTCATAATAAGCGACGTAAAATTCCTCTTGCGTTTCCTCTTCCACGACTACCATTCGATTATTAATTGCGGCCGGTAGTATTGGTTCACAAGAATGAATAACGCCAACGCTACCTTCTTCGCCAAAACGAACACTAACTTCACCTGGATCGATCCAAATCGAAAGTTCTGCCGGATATGCGGCTCTGACTTCGTCCAGCGAAAGCTGAGATCGACGAGCCGCTTTTGCAATCACCGGGTCCAATTGGCCATTGATACGCAAACAACGATAAGCAGAACCGCGCAGCGGCTCTGTGGGATACCAGTGTTCACGGTAATGGCGAATTAGGGCTTTCTTTAAGCACAGCGCAAATCGGCGAACCGCTTCAACGCACATGCATCGTTTGTGCAGTAAGTCGGTTAGAAATTTCACTGCCGCACTCACTTCGGCTTCCATTTGCAAGGCCGGATCGTTTGCATCTCTCGTACAAGGAGAAGAAGCATTGGACGACGGCTTTTTCGATTTGCATGCTTGCAATTTTCCCATCTCGTTCTTTCAACACTCTTCGCTCGTTCGTCTACTTTAAAAACTACAAACAAACACGGTTGTTTTGTTGTTGTTCTCTTTTCTTTTTCTTTTTTTTTCTCAAAATTTTCTCGCCCAACTCGTAGTTGTTTTCTTTCAACAGGCCAAAATTATCCAAATTCTAAACGTACAAATAAATAGGCTTCAATGATCGCTTTAAGAAAAATTGTAAATTTAAACAAACAGTTTTTCAAAGTTTCCAACGCGACAGACAGTATGACAAAATTAGCGAAAATAAAACCAGCATATAATAGAGAAAGCATCAACATCAACAGCATCAACAACAACAACTGACACAAACACTACTGAGCTAGATTGAAAAGAACGCCCGCGACCTGTTCGCTTGCTGCGCTTTAAATACTGCAACCACCAATGCAAAGCAAATAGACGTGCGTCAGCCAATCATCGTCACAACGGTCACGTGATGTAAACGATGATTGGACGCTTTTGGAGTTGCTTTGTCTATTCAACCAACAGAGGCATATTTTTTATCATTATTTTTTTTGTCTCTACATATCACTGAATAATTATGTTGTTTCTACTTTTGGAGTTGATTTTATCTTTTTCTATTCTTTTGTACTGATGTAGTAAAAGCTACTCAGTAGTAAGTAATATTGATCCACTCATTTTGTATTTATTCATATAATGCAAGATTGAAATCATCGTCATCAACAACATCGACAAAAATCGACAACTTTATATATTACATGCATATAAATATAAAGTGCATTTTTACGTTCTACGCATGCTTTTCAACGATTGTTGTTTATTATTTATTCGGAAACTCGTGGACTGTAAGAAATTATACATATGTAATTATTGACGGATGACGTTTACAAGAAAAAATCATATAAATGAAGTGTAAAATGTATTTTTGCAAAAATTTCTTCTTTTCTGAAAGGACAGGCACGATTTCCTGATTTTCTACTTTGCAATAGTTAGTTCTTTGTCCTGTTATTTAGTTACAAGGCATGTCAAGGCTTTTTCTTCTAGTTTTACGCGTTTACGTTATAATTTTGCTCAGCAGTTGAAACTTTTTTTTTCAATTTTTATTATTCATTGACCAGTACATCCGTTTTCGTTGCCATTTGCTGCTATCCAGAGCGCATCTGCGCTTCATCAAATTTTATGATTCATATTTATTTAAAATAGGATTGTAATTTCAAATAAACAAATTTGTATTTGCGCGCGCGCACACACACACACACATACACGTACGTGTAGGAAGGAAAAAGTGGTTGGATAAAGAAATTTTCTGAGAAGGAATTACGAGAAATTTGTTCTAAAAATGGTGTGTAGCACCAGAATTCAGTAGCCCGGCATGTTCAGAAATGGTAACTTGATTTTTTCATTTATGTGAACTTTCACAGTTTATCATAGCAAATCAACGGGGAGCTGTTTGTTCAGAAAAAGCTGATCATTATCTGTGTTTGGTAAAATTCATTAATTACTTCATCTATCAATTCAATTCAGCTTTATGCTTTTATGTCAAAATAAACAAACAGAACTCTTCACTCTTCCTTTTGATTAACAACAACTCATCATTGGATGATTTGATAATATCTTGATTGAAAAAACAGAAACTCATTGTTCACCGTGTTTTAGTTCATCTTTTGGAGATCCAGTCAAAAATTATGGAGATGTACTAAATTCGGAAAAAATGTATTAATATTTTTGTTGTTGCAAGCAAAATTGTCCAATTTTAAAATTAACGAAAATTATAATGCAAAATAACAACAACAATGCCTGGGCACGTTTTATTTCAGAAATTTAATTGAGCTGCTGCTGCTGCTGCTGCTGCTGCCTAGTTGACCTAAATTGATAATTTTCTCAATTCTGCTCGCATCAAGACAATGCTCTTTGAAGGCTCGAATCGTTATCAATCTGTGCTCAAGGACAACTGCCCAACCAGGTGTGCTGCATTAGTAGTAATGAGAAATGGCTTGGTTTTTTTTGTCATTAAAAAAAAATCCTAATATATTCAAAAGAAATCTCTCATCACTATCAAAAGTTATTTTATTTGAATTCTGAGAACTGAAAAATTTTTTCTCAAAATTGTAAATAGAAATTTTGGATAAATATTAAATTAAAAGCAAATTTCCATTTTAATTCTTTCCACTATTGTTTGGTACATTATTATTATACCTTGTACACCATGTAATTAGACAGACCTACACACACATATATAAATCATAATATTCGTGTGTCTCTGTGTGTGTGTGTGAAAAAATAATCTGCTCTACATGCTACGACCAATTTAAAATTCATTATCGTTTTGCACAATTTAAACTACACTGCACCATTTTCTAAAGTGCTTCTGCTGAACTAATTTGTAAAAAACTAGAATTTTTTTTTTAATTACCCCCAAAAAAGTCGTTCTTTTGTGAGAGTTCATTTCAAAAGAGAATTTGCATACAGTGCTGATTAGACTGATGACACAACAATCTTGGCATTTGTCTTGTGAATTTTTTCTTTTTGATTGTTGAAAATTACCATATGCTTAATTTGTTCGCTTGACTGCAATGTTAAAATTTAGCAAAAGTCAAACAATAAGCAATTTATTCCACTAATCCGCATAGTTAGTTCGTGTCGATGTCTAGCCAATATTATTCTAATCTACGGCATCTGGGAAATTAATTCTACTTTACCAATAGGATAGATCGAACAGAAGATGAATTTTCGTAAATCAACAACTAATTATTGTAACTTTATGTTGCTTTTAGTGAAAAAAAAGCAACATTTGAACTTTCTGTTTTGCAAATCCAAATAACAAGCAATAATGTTGTTCGCAATTGCGGTGTTACGTAATTGAAGACTGGTTTAATGCGTGTTTTGACAGTGAACAATTTCCATCGAAAATTACAGCACAGTTTGCTTGCTGAAGAAAGCAACAGAATAATTTGATAACGTGAAACTGGAGCTCTGATCATACATGCATGCGTCGTTGAAATTTTAAACTGACACAGCAAACAGAAAACTCTTAACATTAGTACTTGGTAAATTTTACAAAATCCAGTTGAACAATTTTTAAGGTAGTTGTCGGTTTTAAATTGTTTAACAGTTTAATGGAAATTGTACGAGACGAGCAAGAGTTTATTGTTTTTTTTAATCAGTTGAATTTCTTTCGTGTTTGATAAATTTATGCTCATTTGATCAACACTCAGAGCACAAACTTTTAACTTCAGTAAACCTGATGATATTGGCAGGATAATGTGAATTCGATTGAAATGACGATGGTGATGAAGTTGGAAAAGTCGACTAGCAAGCAGCTAACAGCTAGCTACGTCATTTTTCAATCAGCATTTACGGTTTAACTCTCTCAACGCTTCTTTCTATACCGGCTTTTTGCAAATGCACTCATCAACACGCACGCGGGTGTTATTCGATCGATACGTTTGCACATATTGCAAATTTATTGCAATTTTTAAACAACATGTTGAAATACAAGTACACACACACACACACACGCGCGCGCACATATATTAATGTATATATATATACATATAATATATGACACTGGAAGAGACGCTAATTGACAGGCAATTTGGTCAGTTGCCATTTTCGATTCTCTGAGCAGACATACTGGCTGTACATAATTGCACGCTAGCTAGTTCGGAAAAAGCTCAAAAGGGGACCGTTCCCTTGACGGCTAGCTAGCTTTCTTTGCAAATAAATTAGAGAAACGCGTTGCTCTCTCCATTTTATGCTCGACTCCTCTCTCTCTCTCTCTCTCTCTTGCACTGTTTTAATTTTTCTTCAAATTATGTGATTTGGTCTTCAAAAAGTGATCATCTATTATTAGCATGTTGAGGAAAAGTTCATTACTTACTTTTAACCTTTGATACTTACTTACTTACTTTTGCACAAAACTGCTATTTTACAGTTCAATGACTGGATAAAATTGTTGAGTTTAATAGAAAAGATTAAATTTTAAAACAAATAAACAAATAAGTCCTTTAAAATGATGCCAAAAACTACAGTGTGACTGCGTGCTGGGCCAAAAAGGTAAACTGCTAACAAAACGACAAGTTTTATGGCCAGTTTTTCTTTACTCACTTCAACCGACAAACAAATTGAAAGGCAAAAACACACATTCGCATTTGAATGCAAAATTTGTAAGAAAGGTTGTTGTACATATAGTGCACTCGTATGTGCATATAATGTGTATCCTGTTCTTTTTTTTTAATTCTCGGTGCTTCCTTCCACCCCACGCGGATGACCAGTTGTTCGTGAACTGTTTTATTAATACGATCGTATCCCGACTGTAACAGGCCCGTCGTTGACCTGAAGCTAATTACAGTCGTGGTGCTGAAAACTCTGACCCTGGCCTGGCCTTGCTTTAGCTGACCACTGTACTGACAATCGATCTCACCTCGACTAGATCACGCTTTTGTGGAAAAGAAAAATTATCAACCCACACAAAAGTGGCGGCGATATATTGGGGGAACAATAAAACACTTCACCACCACCACCACTACTACTACTACTACTACACTACACTAGGCTAATTGGCTTTCTGCTAGTGGATACAGATGATTTAAAAATAGTTACAAACAGTGACAATTTTTAAGAAGTTATCAGTTGGATAATGATATATACTTTTTTGGGTCATATTTATTCAACAGATTTATGAATTAATCGAACAGCATGAATAAAATGAATATATATGAATGGATTGCAAGCTATCTATAATCCTTTTCTACATTTTACAGCAGGTGTTTTCCCACGCATTTACTGACCTTTGAAAAGTTAGTTTGTTCTTTCACGTGGAGAAAATGGAAAAGTAAATTGTAGAAATTATTATCAACAGAGCAAGCTTTTAGCAGGATATTTTGTGGTTAATTTTTCCCTCTAAATTTGAAAGTCTGTGAATGTATTGATTTTGAAATGAGCAAAATGCAAGCGAGAATTGAAACTCTTTCTCGCAAAGAAAGACAAATTACGATAAATTTTGCACGCAAACGACAATACTACTATGGGCAACGAACGAATGATTTTTGTTTCAAAATAATATTCAATAGTCCATTCACACACACCCATACGCAAGCGAGCGTATTTTATTAAAACCACGCTCCCTATTTTTCATGCACTTCACTTTAATATATATATATATATATATTATATTGCTTTAATTTTTTCCTTTTATTCTTATTTTTTTGCTGCATATTCAATAAATACTCCTCATTGAAGCTGTTTATTGCACTTCAAGCATTGCTTGTTTCGACTTGGAACACGTCGTCAATTCGAACAACGTCAAACTTACGTTAAAATTACGAGCGCATATTATGAATCCGAAAGGAAATGAATAAATTTTTTCTATTTTTCAATTCAATTTTCAATCAAAAATTCGCATCACACATACACAACTGCTGATTTCTTGTATTCAAATTGCTTTTGAGAAAACAACTTTCAGATTTAACACTGAGGCTGTGGGAATTTCGGCGTACGTCAAAGCACGAACTGCGTCATCAATTTTTATCATCACCAGTAAAACTAATATAATGAATGATCTGACGTGCTGAATAATTTGCATTGCCAAACAACAATCACATGAATTTTTTTCTCCTTCACATTCTCAACACGTTCCTGTGATAATTTTAAATATTCCTCACGTTATATGTATATATGACAAAAATTTTACATACATTTTTTCTTTCTCAACTTATATATATGTATAGGTTCTCTGATTCTATTCTTCCCGTTACATTTGCATGTCAGTTGTTCATTTTTGATTTTATATATTAAATTAGATGATGAAGTTGAATAATTATCAAATTAGGAAAAATTTGCCCAATCGAAATATATTATTGCAATAGAGAAAAGGTGTTTGTTTTGCTAGTCTAGCTACTGAAATAGTTGCTTTGGTCTTTTTAGCAACACTAGAAATGAGGAACATTTTGCTTTATCGTCGTTTTCTGTATTTGCAAAGTATATGATTTTATATATTGAAAATGCTGAAGAGGGAAATTTGTTTTTTTTAATAAGCAGTGTAAAATGTTTAAAAAATATTATTAACATATACAGATAGATAGATAGATTACCCCGAAAGTGCAGGAGCAGTTTTCGATCGTGTGTCGACAACGTCAAACAAATAATGCTGGGTTGAATAGAGTAGAATAATGCAAGCAGAAGGGTGAAGGTGTGGTTGTTGAGAAAGCGAAAGCAAGAATAATAAGGGGAGGGGAAGAATGAAATGGAAATGAAGAGCAGAGATGGAGGAACATAGAGAAAGAGGGATCGTATGGTGAGTTGGTTGGTTGATCGAGCCAGCTGCCGATGGCAGCTAGTAACAAGCAGCTAATGCACTCTAGAACTTACCCTAGCCTGCCAGCGTTTGGTCATTCTTAATCGATCGACGCTGACATCTGTCAAGCACAGTTGTCGGATGATGTGAACTGAAAGATCTGAAAAGATTCGACTCGACGGTGCACCTCGTGATCAAGAAATGCAAAGTTTCTTTTTACGTTAAAATCCAAATGAAACAAATTGCCTAATTAAAATTTTTATAAAAGATATAAATTAAAGAACGTTTTATTATTATTATCATGATAACTTGCAAATGCTCGTTTTTTTCTTGCTCATCACTAATTGCTCCCAGCAAATGACCAATAAGTAATATTTTGCGTTCAATTTTGACCATTTTTAATGAACACATTTCTCATTTGGCTATTTTTCCAGTGTATTTTGTTGAATTGAATTGAATTGAAAATTGTTGACCAGCTTCGACCCGAAGCAACATGGCACCCTGTATTATATTAGTTGGTCAGAGAGAGAAAAGTAAATTTTGCACCTTCTTCACAAGCTGGCATTTTTAGGCAAGATAAATTCGACCAAACTTGCAAATAGCAAAGTGATCATTTTTGGTTGACTGCTTTCAATTGAACGAGAATATAATTATAATAATGATAATAATAACTTGACTCGGGGTTAATCTTCTGTCGACCCATAAATATGTGCACATCATGTACATTTCATTTATGCACACCTATCTATTGTTGTTGTCAAATTGTCACTGTTGTGTTGCCCATCTGTTGAGTTGAAAAAGTCCAAATGGAGATGTGCCATTTTTTAGCATCATCCATCACAGATTTTCCACTGTCGATCTGGAAAATTTATCTACCGCATTAATGGTTTTGTATTATTATTATAAATTGCAGGTTGGAATTTATTTTTCAATATTTGGTTGAGTGAAAGAGAAGGACATAGACTGGGAAATTTCGAGGTCGTAATTCGAATCGTGAAAGCTGAACTATTTACTAGTTATTGGCAAAGTTGGCAATTTTCTGATTTAGGGGGTTGCAATTTTCAACAGCGTTCTTTTCTACCAGCTGAGCTAGTTATTATTATTATCATTATCATTGCTTACTGTAATCAATAAATCAGTGAAAATTTTGCATTCAAATTCATGTCAGCAATAGTTTCGGGTTTGGAAAAGAAGAATAAGAAGACTTTTCTATAGATTTCAATGGAATTGATTTTGCAAAATAGTAAAATTCAAAGAAAACAAACAACTAACCCTAAAGTTTCTCGCTTACTGTAAAAACAAGTAACAGTATCATGTTTTATAGTTTTTCTCTGTTTGTCATTGATAAAACTTCTGCTATCGTTGAGAAAATTGAACTGTCAATTGATGCTAGCAATTAAAATTGATGACATGATTCGATCATCATTTCTGACCATCATATTTTTCATTTACTCAAGCAAAAGCTGACAATTATTTTCTCTTTTTTTGTGATTTTGGTCAAGTTTGGGTTTTTTCTTCTTCTTCTTCTTCTTCTTGTATTGAACACAGCCAAGCCAGCCCACAGATATCTTTTTTTCATTATGGAATGATAATTAATAAATTGCAATGAAAAAGCGTCGTGGTGGTGGTGGTGGTGGTAAAATGTCGACAAATCTCACATTGGAAAACTCTGCATTTATCCGTGTATAATTTCTTTTCTTTTTTCTTCTTCGATAACTATTTCCACCAAGTTGATGATTTTCAATGCCAACTAGTTAAATGCTTTGTTTTGCTCGAATCTGAGCACTGAAACGAACAAGTCAGCGGTAATTTATTTAAATTTTTAAATAATCATATCAAAAGTTGAATAGTAGCGCAACTTGTTGCTTGTTGTAAATATTATTTTGTAGTAGAAAGTTTTACGAAGAAGTTTAAACAGGGAAAAATATCAAATATTTCAACAGCAAAGGTAGAAAGACGTCACTGTTGAAAAGGGCGTCTGTTTGCACACTATGATCAACAAACATTTCATCATTTGCCATTATGTAAAATATCATTGACGTACGTTGATGTCATCAAACATATTTAATAAGCAAAAATAAAACATCGAAGTTGGTTATAGTTGGAAAAAAAATAATAATAAAGAAGTGCTTTTTGTTTGTATTCAATTCATCACAGCTGTACTGTACTGTGCTGTACTGTGCTGTGCTTGTTTCGATAGTTTCAAATATTCTTTTTATATTTAAATAGAAAAGTTTGCTTTGCTTTTGTTTTGTGATCAATGAATCATTTTCGTACACAAATCATTGTCGTCGTTTTGGTCACTTTGATAAATATTGGCTTAGTTAGAGCTTGACGATTGTTTCATTGAAAATCACTGCTTGTTTTATTTCCATTGTTGCCAGCTAAATATTTTCTTTGCTTCGAAACACGAAGAATCGAATTATAATTATCAATAAATTCACATGTACATCATGTGTATAATTAAAATTTGAAAAAATTTTGCAAATTTAATGAAATAAAATTTTCAAATCCATTATCCATATCTATTCTTATCATTCTATTCTTTCACCAAGCAGGCCAGGGACAAACAAGACAACAAGTTGGGCATTGCTTTCTTGTTATCAATCACCATTGCTATGCTCGCTGCACTATGGTGAAAATGAAAATTCCATATGATGATGGACCAAATAAAAACCAAGTGCCCATAATTTTATTATTTTTCTCGTCTGAATTTTCAAAATTACTTGCTTTTTCATTGTCACACTTATTTCTTTTATTTCTGTTTCTGGTTTATTTTTCAAGTGACGCTCAGCAGCAACAGAAGAAACACTAGTAGCAGTAGTAGTAGTAGCTCACTTGTTTTCACATATATACGTCTATTTATTGCAAAATATAGCAACAATGCTTTTCACTAGCTTTTGATGATGAATGGAAAAAATTGTTTTTTTTTCTTGTTTCCCATTTAAATTCTTTCTTTTTATTTCAAATTTTCTGATAAATAGCAAATAAACCATTTTGGATATTGTGAGCTGGTTGCAATTTCAACTGCTTCCAAAGTGTCAAACAGATATTGAGTTTGTAAGCTGAACTTTTGCAGTGCTTTTTCTTTATTTTTGACATTTTGCAAATGCAAATATTTCAAAGAAAACATAAAAGAATTTAACATATGCAGCAAAGTATGAAGAGTTACTAATAGTTTCAATCAACTGACAATGAAAAGCATTGTGAACCATGCAAATGTACATTCGGTACAGTATGTACTGGTCAATTGTACTCTTTGCATATTCTTCAATTTCACCTTCTACCAACTTTCTGCACTGTTGGTTTGTTTAGAATCGAACGAAGAACTACACTGAACACTTCTTTACTGTAAGCTTCGACTGTACAATTTTGAAACATATGCGTAAACTTTATCTTTGCTTTGTACTTGCTGCTTCATGTTACGCTTGAACATTTGCGGAGCAGTGATTTGCAAAATGACTAAAAGACGACGACTGAAAATATACTTTGAAAAGGATGTGAATTGAATTTCCGCTCTGACGTGTTAATTTATAATAGAATTTATTTTCATATTTCCCATTTAAAAACTATTTGACAACAACAGTAGCATTGTCTACCAGTACCCATAAAAATAATACCACGCGAATTGCATGCACAATGCTTGGTGGATGTTGTTTAAAATTTAATTTTCATTTAAACTCCATTTTACACCGTTCTGAAGAAATTGAGAATCATAAACCGATTAATGCCTGTGTCCAGTTGACAAATAAGTCTAATACGCCTTATTTTATGCAAAGAAACAAAAAACCAATACAATTATAATAATAAATTTTTCATCAAAGCAAGCTTGAGCAAATTTAATTTCAAATCATTTTATGTATTGAAAAAAAAATTGCGTAAGTAAAACTAGCCATTATTATTATTGCTCACAGACTTAATTGAACTTTACTGTTCTTTTATTTCAACAGCATCCTATTATTAATAAATGCTTCTATTGGTTTATCAATAGTTGTTTGTTCTCAATGGAACGCAGGCATGAAGAAAAAAATCCGGACGTCATGTTGCAATTATCGGTTAGCCATATTTAATATTATGATATCAATGGGCGGGTATTGTTCATCAAATTACTTTGAAATCTTTGCATTGATCATTCGTTGATTATATAGATAACTTGAGAAAAATGGTCAACTGTGAAATGTAATTGTTAAATAGCAAAATAATCAACGGATTCCATTTTTTGACAAATATTATAGTGTTGCATTCTATAATTGCATGTAATTGAATTCTATTTTCTTAATATGTGAATTCTTCTTCTACATTCCTAGATAATATTTTGTGTGTAATTATTATCATTATTACTTCATCTTTTATTCTTCTTATTCTTATTATTATTACTGATAAACAATGCCAATGATTGTTTTTCAGTGTTAATTGGGAATTTTGTAGGTACGCAAAAGCAAAAAAAGCGAATATTTATTTTGTTGAAAAAATTTTTCTTTCGAGCACTAATTTCATGTAGTCTTGAGTCAGTCGGAGCAGATTTTTTTTGAGAAAAAATATTAGTTAAAATAATTTGTCATTTGTTTGTTGCACGGACATTCTGCAGATGCTGCAGCTGAAAATTGAAAAATCTCCATGCATTTCGCTAACGTTAACTGACTAGCCAGCCGCCAGCCAACCAGCCATTAAACATAAGCGGATGTTGGCTTTTTTTTTCATTTTCACTTGCAGAACGAGGATAAAAATAAAAATTTATCTTAAAGCATAGTAAACAGCTTTTTTTCTTGGTTTAGAAATGTTGCATGCATTTAGTAATGAGGAAATTTGCATTGATTTTTACGCGAAGAAGAAAAGTTGACAATTATTTTTAAATGACATCGTATTTTCTGGGATTATTTCTTAAAATTCCACCTTTTCCACTCTCTCTTTCTCTGTATTGCATGATTTTAAGTATTTTACTTGCTGTAGTTTACCACAATTGATTTACAAATTTCACAAAACAAGCAAGCTATGAAAATTTCATCTGGACATTTATTATTTGTTCCAACAGGCAAACTTTTCGCTCTCGCTTTGTTTTACCCATGCTACTACCAACGTTGAAACATCGATTTCTGCCCAACGTTAAGCTTAATATTATTTTGATTCTTTAATTTGAATACTAGTCAAAATAGGAACGGACATTGGTCATAGAAATTTTTATGCCTAGAATTGATCTTTTGTTCTACTCCACTGGCTATTTAGTTGTTCTTATTTCACTCACGTTTGGGTTGAACGCCTGATTGTCCATCCGTTTGTCCGTCTGTCCATTTGCCCAAGGCGTTCTCTGAGCTTAAATTGGATTCTCCGCTAGCAGAGAGAGCAGCTTTGATCTGCACACCACAACGTTTATCCATTTTTCAAATCCCCAAGCAAATGGAAATAAATCGAACAATCATCATCTGACAAGCTGCATCTATCTTTGCAAAGAAAAAAAAATAAGCACACTCACTCAATACAACAGATCTCACAATTATTCAACAATGTCAGCTGAGTAGAATTGATCTGCTATCATTGATCTTCAACTAACAGAAGCGCTTTTTCTCATTTATAATGTGCTTTTTGTTTCATTTTGAGAAATTTCATACGAATGCATTTTGTGCAAGTAAATCAACAACAACAACAACAACATATCACATTATAATCCATAATCAGTCAGATCTTTAGCAATAATAAATTAAAAATAGTTGCATGTATAACAAAAAAGTGATGTATTTTTGCTTTATGTTAAATATGTTTCAATTTGTGAGATTTTTCATTTATAAAAATAGCGTTTCATTTTACAGTTTGTATGTATTCGAAATTTTCCAAATTCAGTCATTTTATAAATATATAACAGGAATATATTCATTTAAGGTGTTAATTCTTTCAACTGCGACCTAAATATTAACAGATTCACTTTTTTATTTTGATCAAAATTTTATAAAGCACATAAATATGCATATTTGTTGTTGTACTGGTATTTGTTGGAATGAAAAGTAAATCTACAAACCTACATTTGATGGAAAACTTGAAATCTAAGAATGGCCATAGCAAACTGATCGAAATTGGTCAGCGTATCAATTTTATATGCCCCTATAAATCATAATCATCATCATCGTCGACAATTTTCAGATAATTGTAATAAAGGTCAAATGTTTATTGAAGCGGTTGAATGAAACAAGCAGGGACGCTAAACAAAGGTTGCCTGCCACTGCCAAGGTTGTTCAGAAAGCAGCAAATATAATGAGCACTGTCAGAGACGACGCTTTTTTTTCCTCTCACAATTGTATTCAATTCAATGAATTGGAACATAGAATAAGCTCAATAGGTTTCTTTGTCAGCAGCTTTTTGGCATACAAAAGTATTTTTGCCAAAAAAATAAATTTACAAAAAACAATCCAAAGAATAAACACTAAACAACATGCGACTGAACTCGAATAGCTAAGGGGAAATTATTTAATTAATTAGTTATTATAAAATTTGAATAAATATGATAGATGAAAGAAAAAAAAATGAACTACAACAAGAAAATGATGCTGAGGTTGATAACAACTGGCAGACTAGACAATCGAACTGTGTGACAGATAGAGTGTGGACCGAGGAGGAATTTGAAAGTACGATTAGTTGGCAAAAGGTTACCCACATAAACCAATAAAGCAGAGAAAAAGCAATTGGTATCACAAGTTTATTTTTCGAGCTAAACAGTAAATATTTGTACATTTATTCTGTTCAAGTTTGCTTTTGTCGGCCGTGGAAAATATTTTCCTCTTCATCTACCACTGTTTCCATTGATATTTCGACTCTGAAAGCAGATTTCGCCTAATTTATTTAAACCAAAACGCGCAAATATTATTCAAATTTCTTTGTACCAGTAGTTCAGTTGTCACTTTTATTCAGCTTAATTGAAGAAACAAAATAATATATACATATTTGCGATTGATTTGTGAACGAAAAAGATACAGACAAGCAGGTGTAGATATTTTTAAAAAAATATCTCCTCTCCATCTCTTCATTTGCTTATCATTCATGTCTACTGTTTTGAATTCGTTTATTAAAAATATTAATTAATGTTAATGATTAAACACTGATTAATTTTCACTGGATCTGATCGACCACATCGACCCGATCAAGAAATTTATGGCAACCTTTTCTACTTTACCTTCTTTCTTACTCTGCAATATCAAATCAGTCAACTGTTATTTATGTAAAATATTTTGCAATTCAATTGTTTCACGCGTGTTTTGTATTGGAACAAGATGCATTTGAAATTTCAATGTTTTTTTTAAAATAACTTGTGTGATTTTATTCTAAAAGTGATTAGTAATAATGTCTCTATTTTAATTATAAGTGAAAGCTCTTTAGAGCATTTCAAAAACACGAAATTGCTTGTTTTCATTGTTCATTTTTAATGCTTTTGTTATTTGATTGTCAGGTTACGTACCTCATACTATAAAAATTTCGTGCATTAAAATTTGAAGTGAATATCTATTCATGGAATAAGCTTATTCAATAATAATTTAAACTGAAATATTAATTTAAATATGTTTTTCTTTTAATATCTCCTCATGAAGCATAAACGGCGAATATTAAATCTGTATTTCTATAAATAGATAAATCTAAATAAATATGACTTGATTTAATGCTAATGGATGATCACGACTGAAATGATGATAATATTTCACTGGTGATAGTTAAACAACTTGTCAGCTCATAATGATTTTGCTCGCGGACAGATTTTCAACCTGATCAAATTTGGTATCATAAAGAGAATTATTTCTACTGCTATAGCTTAAAAAAGACGATTCTTTACGAATGCATAATGATTTAAATAAAAAATAATTCAACGGCTAAATAAGAGGGTTCAACTGAAGAAGAAAAAAAACGGATCATATTGCTGCACTGAATAAAAAACACCAACTATAAAAGAAACAGGGTTTTGTAAAATTGTAGCATTACAGTGTATTTAAAAAATCACGTTTAATTATTTTCGATTTTAAAACAGTTTATAAAAATGAAGATTTAAAAAAATACATTTTCAGTATTTTAGGTATACTTTTGAGTGCACAGTTTTGCGCGAAGTCCCCTGCAGTGTTAGTGTTGTGTATTCGTGCGTGTTAAGCATTGGATGAAGTTCTATTTAGTTCGATGGACTTTTTAAAGCAGTGAGAAAACGTAAATTTTAAAAGTAGAGAATTTTGTTTCATCCATCTAAAAAATGGCTTTTAAAAAAGTTTAATTTTTTAATGACTCAACTGATTCAATTGTGAAGCATACAGTGATTTGTTTTCTCGAAATCAGCTATTGTGAATTGAAATATTTTTTCTTCCAATGATGCAGTTACTGTTTACTTTATTAGAACACAGCTCTGAAGAATTTTGTTGCATTGAGTGAAATATTTTTTTGAAATTTTTGCTTATTGCAATGCTGCATGCTTAATTTAAAATGTTTTACTAAGTAGCTCATTTCTGTAGAAGATATTCAGTTTATCTAGTGGAAAGTTGGAACTATTTTAGAGGTAAAATTTGTCAGCAAACTGTCCCGTTCTGTATCTTTGATAAGAAGAGTAATAATGAATTGATATTTAATTAGCACTTTCAAAGTACATTTGTGACGAAGTGATTGTGAATGGGATTGAATGGAGGGGTTTGGAAGAGTATCAGTCGTCTGACGGATTCATCAATGAAGCTAATTGTAAATCCGTTTCACTACACTTTCACACGATCACAAATTTGCTGCTTTTATTGATCGTAGCAGCATTAGCTGTTGCTACTTTCCGTGCCTTTTTCTGCTGCGTTCGATTCACCGAAACCACCCACGTTTGTTCTTTCAACAACTGCCACTATTCAAATAATGAATAATTTAAATTAAAAGTGAATCTTTTTCCCTTTTTGTCTTTAAAATATTTTAAGAACATAAAATTGAATGAATCGATTTCTTTTTTAATAGTAACAATTGATAACTGTTGTTCATTGAACTTTCTAGCCGTTCAGTTTATGGTCACTCGATGAATATTTCTAACGATAAATATATAGAATGATAATTTGTTTCACAACGGTAAGCACAGGAATATTCTTAAGCACAGTTTATGATTAATGTTAATTTTCTGATGAGCGATTATTTATTTGAATTGAATACTTCACTTTTGCTGTACTGGTGAAAGTTGTGAAATTTTTAATTTAAAGATGTAAATCAGTGACTGATTTCAAAAGCAGCTAGCAACAGGTTGAAAATTAGATTTTTGTGCTTTGATTTGCAAAACAGCTTTGCCAAATATTGAATTTGAATGCTGAAACATTTTGAAATGTCAGTTTTGATTATTTTTAGCTCTTAGTTGTATTGAATTTAGCTCAGCAAAAAAAGAACAAGAACTTTAACACAAACAACATTAAACTGAAACAAATCATCATGCACATACACATTTAGACCAGTTGGGTAATGTTGAGTGATTTTATTGCAATAGAAATTGGAGGGATTTTGCAATGGTATAGTAAAGTTTCTATTTTCCGACGAAAAGAAGTTAATGTTGTTTTATCACTTGCTAATATGATGAAAATTAATGCAAAATGAAAAAAACAAATTATATTTTGATTAGCAGTAGTTATGTGGTATTTTTTTTCTTGAATGTGCAATGAAATAGATAAATCAACTTTATATTTTTTTAATTGATGAAAAAGGACACGAATGTGTTGTTCATTTATTTTCAAAACTTGTTTTTTTCCATTGTAAATAAAATCTATTAAAAAAACATACATCCTGAAAGCTGTTTATTAAAGGAATGATTTAAAGTGGTATCGAAGTAGAAAAGAAATCTGCAATATGAATTCAGTTTGTTGTAAACAAAATTTTCATAGAAATATTAATTATTTGATTAATTTGTTCGTCTTTTCTGTTTACTTTCTTAATTTGGAAAATTTTAATTTTTTAATTTTCTTTTGGAAGATTCGCTGCTGTCTGAACTACGTTTGTTCATGCTTGTTTGCTTGCAGTTTAAGAAATTAATTTCATTTTGAGATTCACTTTGCAAAATCAAAAATTTTCATTAGACGAAGCGCTGTTATTGTTACCGTATAAAAAGATGATTTTTTTGAAAATTGTGAAAAAAGTTCGAGTGCACTGTTAATGTTTTTTTTACAATTTTTTTGTAATATTTGTTTATAATGTAAGACGGTAAATAAATTAATATTCTAATCAACAGACAATATGTGCTATTTTAATTTCAGCTTTGAAGCTCGTCCAAGTTGATCAGGCGTTACTTTAAGTGTTTATTTAAAATACAGTAATTTATTTTAAGCTTTTTTTATGCTTTAAAGTTATCATTTGGATGGACGTCATCTGTAGATATTGAAAGAGATTGATTCGTTCGTTTGCCAGCACGTTCAGGATGCCAATTCAATTTGTCATTTATAGTCTTCTTTTTGAAACCAAAATGGAATTTGATAAATTTTCCAGCAACATATTTCCCAGTACGCTTTTTCACGAAAGTGAAATACCACGCCTGGACGACAATAAATACTTGCCCAGACTTTGGGCGCTGACGCTATTTTGCAATCAGCTAAGCTACGATTAATTAATGCGATAAGGCTATTCTTTTTTTTTCTCTAATGAAGGATTTTAAGTTTACGTTTAAAGTGTAAATCGGTTTATATTGATCGACCGACTGACAGCTTCGTTGCATTTTCAAGAATCAAATTTGTCATCAAACGGTGTTGCTTTTCGAATTAAAATGCTTTCAATGCATGGTGAACATATTTTCTTCTATTCCAATAACTATAATGATAATAAATTCATTTGATAAATGATTTCTTGCGGTGCCAGTGAGATCAAAGCACCAGAGAACGAACGAACTGCTTTGCTTTAAATTTGAAATTGCAATAACATTTTCAAAACAAATTTTGTCTTTTTGAAACATCCGACTGCTCAAAGCTTGTAATTTCTGTTTGACATTCAAACATCTCGGAGGTAGATTTTTAGTTTGTGTGACAGACAATTCATTCATCAGTAATTTTTTTGACGCTTTTCATATCAAATAATTTATAATGGCAGCAGCTTGAGCATATGGTTGAAGCATTTCTTGCCAAACGGCCATGTGTAAATTATATGTAGATATTTCTTTGCAAAACCGTAGAACACGATTGAA
Organism: Trichinella spiralis; assembly: GCF_000181795.1. NCBI lineage: Eukaryota > Metazoa > Nematoda > Enoplea > Trichinellida > Trichinellidae > Trichinella > Trichinella spiralis. The sequence continues at coordinate 11,161,577 of NW_003526941.1, read as the reverse complement.
TTTTTTTTTGTTATATATACATTTGCAAATGGGAGAAGAAATGATAATGCACTCGCATACTTAGCTCAGAAGTACAAATAAATACTACTAAATAAACATAATATGGAAATGATATGAGCAGTGTTATTCGATTTAAAAAAGTAGATAAGTAAAGCTCACAAAATATATTTATCACAGAATTTTTGATTTATATTTTTTTTGACATGTACGCCGTTGAAATTTATGCAACTAACGAAACAGCAAGCTTAAATAGAATGCGAACAATTTGCATATTTAAATAAACTCTTAACTCTAAAAGAATAGACACTATGAAAAAATATTTTTGTCAAAGTTGGTCAAAGGGACGATTTGAAATAATTTGTGTACCAGTTTGGTTTTCTACGTGTTCAGACCTTACGTTGAACTTTCTTTGGCTTACTACTAGCTGGTTTGTTATTGTTGTTGCTGTTGCTTGTTATTTATGCAGAGTTTATGGAAAACTTTTGTTGCTAAGGGATAATTTATGTTGAAAGCTGTCTTACTATAAAGCATTCAAACGAACGTAATTACCTTCACTCGCCGAGCGGATGAAATGCACATGCAAAGAGCCAAATGCACATTCTTCGCATAAACATCAGTATAAAAAAAGAGACAATGCATAATTAGCTACCGTGCTAATTAATGCAATTTAGCAGGCATTTATTTATTTACATTTTGTCCAAAATGTGCAGCATAGAATTTATTTGTGATAATTTGAATTTTTTGTAACACTTTCATTTGCTGTTGTGTTCTTTTTTTCTACCTAGTATTCATTTATTGGAAGAGTTTGTGAAATTATTTTCATAAATAATATATCATTTTTGGAAATGCCAAACTCTGTTGAGAAGTGGTTTTAGATGTATAAATTTATGATGATCTTCAATTATTAATGGACGTCTTACTTGTGAAAATTACGATTTTACAGACAAATAATACTTGCATAATAAAATAAGAGAACAGTTTTCAAATGCAGTGCAAGAAAGCAAAGGAAAAGCGAAACGGCAAATATGCTTCAGGCTTGTTCACTTATATATATATTTATTTGGCAATCACTGATGACCAGATTTACAAATCAGATTTTCAAAGTCTTTTTTTGTGTACAGCAAGCATATGGGTAAAATATTTTAACCAAGTATGAATTGTGAAACAGTTATTTTGACCATACAAAGTAGACACAAATGTTTAGCTAGATGATGGATGATTGGAAATTTATTTGTAACTTCACTGTAGTTTTTTTTACATTTTACATTGAGTTTACAGTTTTTTGCAAGCATAAACAACAAATTCAATTGATCTTAGATTGTTGATAGACGAAACTTAATTAATTTTAAATCCTTTTTACTTTGTGTATTTTTAATTTGTTTGTAACCGAACGTAAAAAAGAGGCTAGTGTATTTCTTTCTTTCATACTGTCATTCTTGTAAATTTTTCAGTTGATTTTCAATAGAGTAAAGATTGAAAAAATCATCCGACTACTCTAAATTTAAATACCAAAAATTCATTTCTGTTAATCAAGAGCAAGTTCGATGTCGGCAGTATTCGTTACTGGAATTTTTCTGACAGAATCCTGATCTGATGGAAAACATTGATGAAAAAGAATTAATTTGCGTTGGCGTTCTGTTACTGTAAATGGTCAATGAAAGAAGCTACTTTATACATTATATATCAGAAATTGGCAATTTTTAGAGTTTCAATTTGAATAAGCGCGTTTCTCAGGTTTCACTTTATAATAAACAAGCCATATCATTCATTAGATCGCTAGTGGCAGCTGCGCTAGTAGAACTGACGTAGATGGTGATATTCGGTTACCATTTTTCGAAAGGAGTTATTTTTCTGTCTGTATTCTCGTTTCCCCTTGGCGACATTTTCTTTTCATCCATGCCGTGTTTCGTTTTCCATTGGGATTTGCTAAACTTTGCATAGATCACACTTTAAGAATGCATTATCATTGATTTTAAAGGCTTAGCTTTGCAATGATAAACTGCGTTGTCATTTCACTATCTATTTAGCTATCTATCTATCTATCAGTGTAGAAAGCATACTCGAAAGCAAACATTTGTTTGCAACAACTTTTATTTGAATGCCATTTTATATCCAAGACAACTTGTAAAATCATTGCGCTTGTTGTTTTATTGTTTCAGAAATATACTTTTGCATTCATTGTATCAAATCGTTTTCCATTCTATTCAACCAATAAATAATGCAAATCATTATTTGCCAAATAACAATTGTTGATCAGTTGAATGAGAGAATGTGTATGCAAATTTCAAGCATGCTTGAAATTCACTATGCTGCGTGATGGAGTAATTGGCAAAACAGAAGCGATAAGTTGTTTTGAAAATTTTTCTTCTGTTTACTTTCAATTGCAAAAGATTGGTAATAATTGTTTGAATTATTAAAATAATGCCAACTACCACAACTACCACAATTGATGCTAGGTAAAATTGTACACAATATATCTGTCAACAATGCTGTGCAACAATTGTAAATTTGGTTTCATTTCTAGCGTCCGTCTATTAGCAGAAACGGCCCATTATAAAGCACAAGAATGAGGATTATGTTTATTATTTAGAAAAAAAAATTTTTTTTTTATCAAATTATGTACCTTTAATTTGGTTGTTAATGCTGCACATCAAGTACGAAGTGCAAGATCAAGAATTGATACTCGGCTGCACGCAACAAGCGCTCTGCTTTAAAGCACAGCGTTCAATATCAAAGCAATAAAGGTGCAGCGAAGCAGAATATGATAAAAAGAACAAATCAATTAAAATTCCAATTAGAACAAAACTGAAAGTTGTAATCAATTCTTTGCATATTTTGCTTTGTTGCAATTATTTTCATGTACTGTAATTGTTTTTTCTAATCCACATTCAAAATGTCACTATTTTATTTATTACAATTCTTTTTTTCCAGTTAAAACATTAGAAATTAACTTTCCTTTTATAGATATTTGTGTTGGATTGCATTTTGAAATCAAATCAGCCATTATTAAAGGTTTTCAATTAACTTCCGACCTGGACAACTGTGTTTGTTTGCAAAGCTGAACTAACAAGTGTGGTCAACGGTGCTTTCTATTGCGGAGCCTAAGCTGATGAGCTTCTCGTGTGGGTTTTATTGAAACTGAATGCTGGCAAGGTGTGTGTGTGTGTGAGAGAGACAGACAGACAGACAGAGACAGAGAGAGAAGGAGGAAGAGAGAAGTGTATATATATATATATATGTATGTGCGTGTGTGTGCAAGAAAAAATAGCAAGAAATGAAAGATAAAGCGTATAATTTATGCGTGTGTGCAAGTAAGCAAAGGCAAGCAGAAGCAGGAAGAAAGATAGCGAACAGAGTGGATGAGGAGGAGGAGGAGGAGGAGTAAAAGTGGAAAACAGAGAAAAACAGAGGGAGGACTGGGGGGGGGGGTTGAAGAAGCGGATTAGAGCGCCATCTGTCATCCGAAGCTCGAAGAAGCAGTCGACGGGTTGTGTGCTTCGTTGGCTGGAGAAGGGCGGCCGTCAGTCACAACATTAGCTGCGATTCACACGGTCGATAAAGTTGCGCCGTGTAGTTGGTGAAGTTTCAATGGCCGTTATTCAGCAGTCGTCATTGCCTAGCTAGTGAACGTGTGCGATCGATGTCCGTCAGTCGTCGTTTGTCGCCATTATCGTCCTGGTTGTCGCAACAACACAAGAAGAACACGTAGAATTCTGCATCCCATCTACTTTTTGTTTTTTACTTTTGCACAGCGGTGCAATTGACGGTCGTTTTTTTAGCTGTTCAGTCTCTCCCTCTCTGTTTGTCTCTTTCTACCCCTCTCCCTCTCTGCCTCTCTCAGCCAAAACTACTCTTCACAGCTGGCCATATTTTTGTTCATGTGGTTGGTGTTGGCTTGCTGTTTTCAAAACGACTCGTCGCATCCGTTGCTGCACTGTTGACAATTAATTTGCTGCTTGCTTTTTACTTTTTCTCCATTTCGGCCCAATCGTCGATCTTCTTCTTCTTCTTCTTCCACTACTTTTTCACGTTTATCATTATTTTTTAATTTCACTTTTCTGCTCGTTTCCAATCTTACCTGCCCGGCCAAAAACAATGGACTTAAACCTTTGTTGGTTTTGGCAGAGGCGCCATGTGAGCGGTTGGATTTCATAGTAGAATCCACTCACACGGCGCTTTTCCAACTATACTGCACATAGCCGAGCAGTAAATCCACTGCCCAAAACGGACGTGATGGGTCACTGCGCCAGTCGTGAGGACAAAGAAGCTCGTAAGCGGAACAAGAAGATCGAAGATCAGATGCGCAAAGACCAATCGGTCACGTTGCGAACAATCAAGCTTCTTCTTCTTGGTATGATATAATTTTATACTTGTATTCTGTTTTTTTATTTTGCGAATTTCAGTGTTGAGTTTAAAGTTTTGAAAATTTGAATTTTCATATTTTTTTACCTGCACAATATTTTTTTTACAAACATCAAGTTGTTCAAAAATCATTTTGTCAGCAAATTCCATGCATGCAAAAGCTACTACTACTACTGTTGCTAATGCTAAATGCTTACGGTAGCAGTTTTTGCCCCGCTGATCATGCGAATTTATGACTAACTCGATCGTCGCAATGAACTGTCGTCTTTTTCTCTTCGCTGTCAGTTATTGGATAGATCAATCTGGCGTTAGAACAACAAACACACACATACTCTCTCTATGTATTTCAATTTGATTAGAATTCATCATATTTTTAATTTTCTATGGTAAATATTTTTTCAATTTTTGGATAGCGAGAAAAAAGGTGGAAAAAATGTGTTGAAGTTGAAAAATAAAAATTATCCCACAAATTAGGAGACATAAAAATGAATAAGCAGATATTTTCTCTTAGCAGCAGTAGTAGCAGCTGCTGGACGTTGGTCGCGCACCTGTTTGCTTGACTAAGCGATCGATTTGCGGTTTGTTTTGCTTAAACTGAAGCGGCATGTCTGGATAGAGAACAGCTAAACTGATTCAGCTGAACGTTTGGTTAGTGAAAACGAACAAACGACGACGACGACGCTATATGCTTTTGCTTGTCTGCATGCTTTGCTTGCTTGCTTGCTTTATTGCTGAAAATATCTTCTGCTTAATTTTTCCTTGTTTTTCCCATTCTTATTTTTGGTCAAGAGTAGCAGGTCAAGCTTTATCGGCTTGTTAAGTCTCGATGGGACCGAATAAAATTCGCCAGGCAATCGATCTGGCCGGTGAATTCGGCATTCTCAAGAGATGTTTGTGTCTTTTTTGAAAACCATTACGTAAGCTCTGAGGAAAGTGAGTGAGAAAACAAACAAACAAACAAACAAACAAGCAAACAGACGGTTGTTGTTGTCTGAGAGATGTGCATGTGAAAAATATGCGAAAAGTATATATATTCATATCACATTTGGTTTATTTCTAATATTGAAAAAAATTATTAGCATCATTGACAAAAACAAATATTTATTTAACTTTGTAAAAAATATTGAAAAAAATAATATATTGCTTTTTTTTCTCACTAATTATTTCTATAGAATGTGCTTTACATTTCAGGTGCCGGTGAGTCAGGGAAAAGCACCATACTGAAACAAATGAAGTAAGCATGAAATTGTTGCATTTTGTTGTTGTTGTTGTTGTTTTAAATAATATTCGTGTTATAATTATAATTTCAATTCAATTTTTTTAAAATCGTTATTCAGTATGTTTTCATTTGTAATTTGTGATTTTTTGTGGATAATTTTTATTTACGGGGATCCACAGACAGAGATCCATTGAAGTACGTACACACGTACGACAATACAATGTGTTTGTTGCTTGACTCTTTGGTTATTGATCTTGTTTTAATCAAAACTAATTGCGTAGTCTTTCTTCTTAATTCGCGTCAAATTGTGTAATATGCTGGCCGAGTTCATTGTTGGAGTAGTTGGACGGAAGTGAAAAGCTTCCTCTCAACTGACTGCGGACAAGGCGCTTTCCCGACGGGAATGGAAGAGCTTGGTTCATTCATGAAAATTTGTCTGCACGCATTGATCCCCTTCTTATAGCTTAGCTTCCTGCTTTGCAAAACTGTATTGATTGAACGGTTTCGGTTGTAAACCTGTGCACCGACCGGTGATTATTCAGCTAACATCATGTCATCAACATGCTTGCATGGTGAAATCAACTTTCTGTCTGTCCTCCTCCTCCTCACTCCCCTCCCCTCCCCTGCCCCCTCTCCCTTGTTTCCTGCTCATTTTTTGGCAGACAATTTTCTCAGCACTTTAGATGCAAACTTTTGCTGTAAATAAAGCAAGATGAACAGTTAAAATTAGTCGGCAGATTATCAAAGAAAGATTTGTACATTTTATTTAAAACATCTCAATTCGGTTTGTGATAAGTTCCAATTGGAAATTTCAAATTTACTGCTTTACATATAGTGCAGTATTATTATTTATTATTATTATGATTATGATTACCCAGGCGAACTATTTCCAAGTTAATTTGTATTCGTAATTTTACTGTGGGGAATTGGTGGTAAATTTTGCTTTCTTTTTTTGTCCCTTTTGCACATCTCATCCTCTTCAGTGGGTGGAAGTGGAATTGATTTTCACGTTGTCCATTCATTTGAATGGAGGAGGATGTGGATGTGAAAAAGAATATATATATATATATATGCATGTATTTTTGTACTTCTTTTTCTCCTCCTCCCCCTCTTCTTTCCGCTCTTCTCTTGGCTTCTCAACTCTATCCTGTTGGCAGCTAGTTTTAATATTTTTCTTTTTGTGTAAAAAGTTTAAAAAATACACACGTGTAAGCCGTCAAGAAATATATTTGCGCAACATGTGCAAAAAACGTAGGCGTCGTCAGCTGTGGAAAAGAAAATACATTATTACATTTGAACGCATTTTTTTAATATTAAGAAAAAAGAAATTTCTTTTTTTATATTAAATTTATTGCTACGCACGTAGTCGATCGAGTAAGAATTGTGAATTGATCGACGAAAAACTTTTGCACATTTTCGTGTAAATAATGACAAGCTAGAAAAAAGTAAGGTAAAAAAATTGTTACGGTTATGCTAATTTGATTTTCTTTCGCAAAACAACAAATGACAAATGAATTTAAAAGCACTTTTCAAATTTAAATTAATTTTGAATTAATTTTGCTCAAAAATAAAAGAATTTTGTTTTTTTTTTGCTATTTAATTTTCTTAATGAATTAATTTGTCAACAGCCAAATAGCTCGTCAAAGTAGTAGTGCAAAGTTGAAAGGAAATTAGCAATTTCCAAAAAAAAATGGCAACAAGCTTTCGTTGTCTTTCGTTTTATTGAACATGAATAGAGTTGGTCACTTTGTCACATTTGGATGCACTATCGAGTTGTTGTTTTTAATTTTTCAAAATGATTGCTGCTTGCTTGGCTTGTTCGATGGTGCTTGGCATCATTGTTGAGAAAATTGATTTCGACTAAACCAATTTCTGCTTTCCACTTATGCATATCCATATACATATATGTATATATATATATATATATATATAATTTTATCGTTTATCGGATTATATGCATTTTCCCTTCGAGCAAAAAAATCTGTGACAATTTTTGTTCACTTTTCCCTACAAATAATAAATGTATACAAGTATACACGTGTGTTTGTGGAGTAGGGTATTCTATATTGAAATGTAGCATAAAATAATCTAAAATTTTTTTTTAAAATTGTTATATTCTAAATTATAAAATTTTATCTTCTCAGTATAATTATCATATGTTGTTTGTTTGAAAAATTGCACCGTTCTATGAAATAGCGCAAAATTATCGATTCAGTTGTTGCAACTGTTTAAACAAAAAGATTTCTCTTGAGAATGGCTGATGTATTTTATTGATTTTTGAATTATATTAATTTTTTAACTTGCAGTTTTTATCAGTTCCATAAGCATATATATATGCATGCATATGTTAATAATTTACGCGACTGAAAAGAATTCTCTTTTCTACCTTGCGATTCTTGCATTCGATTTTCTGCAATGGGGTTTTTCAGAATATATGCTGTTCAGATATTATTCTTGTTTGAGAATTTGTTTTAAAAAAAAGCAAGAACACCTATCAGTGGTTTAATGGAAATTTTAATAATAGTGATTGTTTGCAGAATTTTGCACAAAGATGGCTTTTCACAGCATGATTTTGAAATGATTCGGCCGGTTGTCTATAGCAATACAGTGCACGCAATGTTGGCTGTTCTACGCGCTATGTATCAGCTTAACATTGAATTTTCTGATCCAGAAAGACAGGTATTAAAATATTTTTGTTTATTTTTGATCAAACGAAAAGTAGACAATGAAAATTATTTCAAATTTTATTCATGATTTCAGAAAGATGCTCAAATTGTCTATGCTACTGTTCATGCTCAAAGAGACGCAGAGCCTTTCAGCGAAAGTCTTTCGCAGGCAATGCAGAGGTTGTGGGCTGATGGCGGTGTTCAATCTTGCTATTCTCGTAGCAACGAGTACCAAATTGACGACTCGGCCAAATAGTACGCTTTCATTTCGATGCTTATTCATTTTAGCTTTTTGATTGTATTAATTATTTCTTGAAACGATTTTTAAAGTTTCGAATTTAATCGCGATAGTTGTCATAAATCCTAATTTGAATGACTATAATTTAATTTAAGCTTTTTGGACGATTTGCCGCGACTGAGTACCGCCGACTTTTTGCCCAACGAACAAGACATTCTACGAACCAGAGTTAAAACTACCGGAATCACCGAAGTGCTATTCGAATTAAAAGGTCTCACCTTCAGGTACAAATTTTTACCCAAATTCGTTTCATACTTTATGTCACAATTCAGCTTGTTGATTTGTTCTTGTTTATTAATTTATCTCGGTTTGGCTTGGGTCTGTCACCGGCCGACGACGGATGCTATTCTGCTCAACTTGCTTTTCAACTGATTTAATTAATTGTATTGTCTTTAATTACGAACAGTTAATAATCTGAGTTGAACATTATCGAATGAAGAAATCCACTGTGCAGATTAATTTTACTATCAGCGACTGCAACTTGTTATTATTTAATTTTCTTTCGTGCAATAATAGTAATAATTCGAGCTCAACGTGCCACGTTGAACAACAACAACAACAACAATATTCTGAAACTGAACCCCATTCTGTCATTTGTAGGGTTATTGATGTCGGTGGCCAACGATCTGAAAGAAAAAAATGGATTCACTGCTTTGACAATGTCAACGCGATCATTTTCATTTCTTCTTTAAGCGAATACGATCAAACAATGAGGGAAGACAATTTTACAGTAAGCAATTTTGAATGAAAGGACTAATTTCAATAAATTATGAAATTGAACGAATTTCAAAAAATATTCTCAATTTAGTTTTTTCTTGTTTATTTTTTAAATTTATTATTTCTCCAAAAATAGTAATTTTCTTTTTATTTTGTATTTTTTTCTTCTTTAGTTAAATTTTCATGGAAGCTGTACTGTTTTACTTAAAGAGGCTATTTATTATAGAATCGCATGCACGAATCGTTGAAATTGTTTGATTCAATTTGCAACAGCCCGTGGTTCGTGGATATACATTTTATTTTATTTCTCAACAAAAAAGATTTATTCGCGCAAAAAATTCGACGCTCGCCTTTGACTGTTTGCTTTCCAGAATACAAAGGTACGGTGTGATTTATATTTTTGATTAAATTTGATTTGCTTATTAATTAATAATTGCAATTGGTTGGTTGCAATTTGTTCAATAAATTTGTGTGTCTACATTTTTGGTATATTAGTTAGTGGTTTTAATGAAAATAAAGCACGCGATTATAATTCAATCTATCAGGCAAGCAGTTTCTTTTTTTTTCTCTGAAAACACTATTTTCAGTATGGTTTGATTTGATAGAAACATAATTAGAATATTCTTTTAATTTTTTAATTTAATTTATAATCTTTATATGATTTGTGTTGTTTCAGCAACGTTTCGCTATTTCTTGCATGATGTTGTTAACGTAATAAACTGTAGACTTTTTAATATATGGATATTAATAAATAACCAGTTGGCTAATTATTGACCAAAAAAATCATACAATAGTTCATTTTATTTTCAGGTCAGCAAAATTATAGTGAGTCAGTGAATTACATTCAGTGGAAATTCGAGCAGCTGAATCGTAACGCTCAACGTGAAATTTATTGCCATCACACTTGTGCAACAGATACGAACAATGTTCAATTCGTTCTGGATGCTTGTCTGGACATGATCATAGCTAAAAATTTGAAAAGCATGGGTCTTTGTTGATTTTGGAAAATATTGAATATTATAATAGTAATAATAACTGCTCTTTTTTTAAACAAAAAAAGAGGCAGAACATGCGTGCTCATCTTGACTCTGTGACTTCTTGCCGGCGATGCGAAAGCATTTTTTTTATTGTCGTCTGTGCATTTTTGTCTACAGCATCACTTCTTTTTGGTAACATTTGATGACTGCCTTTTAAGGCTGAATAATAAATAATTAAAATTTCTGGCACACGCGCAGTATGGCGGCGTAAATTATTGATGATGATGCTGATTCTACGGAGCCGCAGTATTTTCTTTCAATCTATTTGTATTGGTGCTGCCAGAATTTTAATGGAAATATTATCAATTTCAATGAATTATAATTTTTCACTGATCCCACTTATTGTTTTGCAACACAGTGAAATTGATGAATAAATAACGATCCGTTTGTGAAATTATCAAATGAGCAGTATTGTTTTATTATCAAGCATCGTTGATGAAGAATGTACCATTTGCAGGGATCATTCTATTTATATCTTGTTGAAAAATTAATTATGTAATCTCTTTTTGTTATTTGTCGTAAAATTTTGAATTGCTACATAAATTTGCATTGAAAGCATAGCATAGCAGCGAAAATTATATATAATCCTACAACGGAATGGAAAGTAACCGTCTCGTTAACATGGAAATTTTCAATTATGGCATGGCCGTTTGTTCGCACTGGAGCCGTAGCTCGTCGCCACAAGCCTGAACTTTTAATGTATGTATGAAATTTCATTTAATTGGTTTTTTTAAATCAATCCATTGGTATCTAGTAGTCGAGAATGTTGTAATGGTTAAAATTGTGAAGTTCTAAGTCAAATAGTGCTGTTTTTGTGATTTCTGGTTGACGGTCGTGGAAATTTCTGTTGTTTGCTCAACGTGCTGAACAGCAGGCACAGTAGGTAGGACTTGTTGAATTGCATGCAAATTTTTATTCGAGTGCCATGGGTTTGCTTTAGTTTCATCGGTGGTTGGCCTAATACTAAGTACGGTGCAAATGCATTGACGTTTGCAATGTGTTGACGGACGAGGCATATAAATAAAAACGGCTTTATTTTTTATATATTATCAAAACATTTCATTGAATTAACTCTCTCATCCGGGCGGCAAATTTTACACCTTAATCCGGGCACCTGTCTACATATGTAGACACAGGAAGTTTTGTCATGTTTAGTCCCTGTACATGATGTTAAAATGATTATTTTTTCAACAACTAATGATAATTTTACAAATAGACTATATATTTTATTCAATTCAAGCGCTACACGATATTTTAGTGATTTTATGGCTGCTACGTATATATTTTTTACATGAATTGCAGCAGTTTTACGTTGATTTTCGACGTCCTTGCTCTCGGCATTTTGAGGGGTTTTTTTTCGTTTTATAACTGATATCTGTAACATTTATGATTTTGGGGCAGTCTGTAGCGGATGAAGGCATGTATGTTTAGGTTGTGCATAGATTTTTGATTTTGATATCTCATTTTGATGTGTTCTTTGACCAGTTGAGCTGAAAGCCCTTTCATAAAACGCTTCTTTCTTTGTCTTCTGATAACTTTGCTGCTGGCTCATCAGTAAGAATGCGTTTTTGATGCACACCTCAACGATGAAGTACAACATCAGCATAATGTATCTGTTGGTCTTTCTTATACAGCAAAAATCTTCTATTCTTGCATCCATGCTGTCCACGCCTCTTTTGCCAAGATTATAGTCATTCATGATGTTCGGTCTTTTGTCACCTTGCTGGTTGTCTACTTTCAACTTTGTGTGGCATGAAGTCAACAGAAAAACATTATTGCTGTTTTTCCTTGGCACGTAATTGATCATCGTTATTTTTTTTTGATGTGCTCATAAACAGCTAATGTCGAGTAAGGATCACGTCGTGCTGCTTTACGCAAACATCACAGCAAACCAATAGCTGTAAGACGATGCTCAAGAAGATGTTGCACAGTAGAATATGATGTAAAATAATGGTCCATAAAACGTTTCTGTTAGAATTCACAAATGGCTGTGCCAATTGCCCAACTTTGGTGCATGCTAGATCAATTCGGCGTTCTTCACTACTTCTGCCAGCATATAACAAACCTTTCAGAGCATAACCATTCTCCGCGTCACATAACCAGTTGATCTTCACACGATACCTTCCTGGTCGAACGGTCAAATGGTCAATACGTATGGTAAAATGCAAAAGTGGCCATCGCAGGTTCGCCACAACCGATTATTTATAGCAATGAATAGCTGCATAATGGATATAGCTCATCCAGTTTTTAAAGCTTCTATGATTTTATGATTTTCAGGACGGTTTGAAATGTACATAAAATCTTCCAGTGATTAGTTTCCTACTAGGTTATTTCATTTATTCGACCAGTAGAATTGAATTTCTCAAGCTGTAGCTGTCAACATTTATTAATACCTGAGTGTATATCGTATGACTTGAATATGTTTGATTTCGTGAAATAACAGTCATTTCATTGATTTCTATGCTGTTCATGATCTCAATCATTCATTGAGCTTCTCAACAATACCAAGAATGCGGCTGTTTGAATCAGTTTTCGTTCAGGTCATTATACTCACTTGACGCTTATGCAAATGGCTTTGAATGTTGTTTTGTGTCAAAATGATTGATTACAAATGGTGAAAATCAAATAAAATAACAATTTATAACAAACTAATTCACCCATGCATGGTATTTATTCTAATCTTTCAAGATATATGCATATAAGCTCAGTAGAACAAAGGCCTGCCTCTAGGGAACACAAACGTATTATTGAATTCTTTTTTTCATATATGGGAACAGTATTGTACAATTATTTATTACACAAACTAACAATAATACTCAATTGATTATTTAATGAGATATTTGACAAAATTGGTTGTTAGCATAGGTGTCATTTTACACAGTGGAAATAATGCATGATACTATGAAAAAATGTAAAATAAAACGTTTTATTTTGAATTATTCTTATTTCTGTATCATATATTAATCAATTAAATTTGCGTAAATAAAATAATTTAGATTTTCAACGGGTNTTTCTGTCATTACCAAAAGTGAAAATTCAAGGCACCAATATGTTTATTTGCGAATTCAGCCAAACTTTTTGCCTCCGCCGGNNNATTTTGGTTTCAAATTTTTTTTTG
>NW_003526941.1:11115565-11116204 GCF_000181795.1 Trichinella spiralis | reverse complement strand
ATCATTTCTTCAGTAGCTATACAAGCATTCAGGTGCAAATTATTCACTTGAAAGCGTCGCTATGTATAAGAAATCAACTTGCATGGATGTAGGGCATTTTGAATTTGAAACCTGATATCTAATCGTGCGGAGGGGTGTCCGACTAACTCAATGTTTTGATTCTGGTGCTTTTGCCAGATAGTTTATATTTTGAGTGAATTGTAAACGTCAAGGTCATTTTTGAATTTTCAAACTGAACAGTGTATTTTTCTGTTCATATTGTATCGCGGCATAGGTTAGAGTTTATCCTCAGTAAGAAGTTTAGTTGCACAAAAACCGGTTTCCAGCGTGGCCATATGCAAATAACGATCGCAATAAAAGGTGCATTATAGTCAGTTAGGGCACACTCGTTTGCTTGACTTACGTGGTAAGTGGTAGCGTTGTAAAACGTTCTCTGAGTTCATGACGCTGAATAGTTGCTGAAGTCTATTTTCAATGGCTGAAAAGTAATTCCTCTCTCATTACACTTGTGTTACTTTTCTTCAAAATATTTAGTACTTATTTTATGAACGTTCTTGCAAAAATTAAACCCAGTTACTTGAAAAATTTGAAAATTCAATTTTCAATTTGTTGTTATTTTTAATACGTGATGAAGCGAGA
>NW_003526941.1:11049158-11113227 GCF_000181795.1 Trichinella spiralis | reverse complement strand
CTCTTTTGTATATTGCAAGATGCTGCACAGCTAAGCTTCTCTTTCTCCGATTTGCTTGCATTTCTAGAGTAGTGGAATCTTTTTCCACTTTCAGAATATGCACCGACGGTTCGAGTACACGTATCACAATAACAACCAACAGTGGAATACGAGCATGCGAACGTTTCCACCACCAACTGCAATAAAATATTATTAATATTTATTATTTGTGCTGCATATTATTCTCGCCATTTACTGTTTCTTCTTAATAAATTTCTGTGGAATTTCACAACAGTTTCCGATAATACTTTTTTTGTGGAAAAAAATGAAAATTTTAAAACTGAAAATTCGAAAGGTTCGAACAAAAATTTAAATATATGCTGCTGATTAATGTTTTGTTTAAAATTTGGGAAAATTTCTATCAAGAAATATCAGCACACAAGGGAAATTTTGTTGTCTCAATATTAGATCATATTTATACCAAATAATATAACTGAGATAAGCAACTTGAAAATGAATAAGCGCATTTTTTTCTAAAAACTATTGCACACTTTCTTAGCTCTGTATTACTCTTCAATTTTGTCTGTAACCACGCAAGTGAACGAACGTATAACACTCGAATAAAAATTTGCATGCATTTTCTGGTAAACAACTCTTACTATCTATGCCTGCTGTTCATTAGGTCCAGAAAAGAAACTTTACGCAAATGTTAGCCTAAAATCATTGAAACAGCAAACAATCAACAACAACAAAATCAGTATATGACTTTCAACTTCACAATATGAAATGTCATGATATTCTCCATTTCTAGGTGCTATTAAATTGACGAAAAATGCATGTGAAATGGAATTATATATATAAGTATATGTAATAAGAGTTCAAGCTTGTAATTTGCTTTAGCTGCAAAGCAAACAATGTCAAGGCCACATTTAAAAATTTGCATGTTAACGAGACGACGCATAAGAGTGATGAAATAATTGGACCCGACATCAAACAGCTTTTCAACTGAATTCATAATTTTGTTTAATTTTAGTAATATAATTGTCAATATTGGAAACTTCTATCTCATACATTGCTGTTGACGTAATTTTACATTGAAGGATGTGAAAATTATGTTTGCTGAACACAATGAAAAGTACGCGCTGTAGTTGTTTAGCAGAATTTTCATGCAAATTTTCAGTTTTGTAATTTATTTTTGTTATTGACATATTTAGTTAGCTTTTTTGTCGGGACAATTTTAGACTTAGTTATATTTGCCCTATATATTTATATACAGCTTATTTATTTATTTATTACTATCACTTGCATAAATAAATCGTTGAAAGTCATTTGAAAATAGAATGTTAATCAAGTGATATAATTAATTATTGGAAAATAATAGTTGTTCGCGATCACACTCAGCAACGTATAAACATAGATGAAGTCCACCAGATGTGCAGAATAACAATTTTAAATTATGGAAAAAAAATAGTCATTATCACGAATCTGAGTTGTCCAGTCAGACAGTGCCTCACTTATATGCATTCTCTTTAGGTGCAGCAGTTATTTGCACACATATTCACACGCACACGCACATATATATATGGTGAACTCGTTTGACAATTTGGATTCGAAATTGTTGTGCTTGCTACTTGGTTAATTTTCCATTTTTTATTATTTAACTTTTAAAAAATTTCCTAATTGTTTTGTGGAATTTTTGAAATTTATATTGATTATCAACAACTTTGATTACAGTAACCATAATGTTGTACTTGAAAATCACATAATGTAAGTGCAAAAATATTCTGACTTGATGCTTTCTTCAGCTTTGAAAAATTTCTCATACTCGGTAACGTTACTGGCGCCGGTAACAAGATGCCTGAGCTTATCTTCAACTTTGGGAGGCCGTATGGATCGTCGCGAGCATCTTATCGGTTCTTCAAAAGTGGAAGAGGGTGTCGAAGGGGAAAAATATTACGAAACTGCACAGACAGAAGTGAATTTTACAGTTTTCCATTAATAACAGTGTTATTTTTATCAATTTAAAAGCATATTTTAGCCAAATATAGCTTATATGCAATAGGATTTTCTGAATTTGTAAAAAACAGGACGAAAAAGCAGACTGCTGAGAATTTTGCTAATAAAAACATAATGAATTAATTGTGTTTTCAGGCGAGTGGGAATTTTCCCACTTATGAAACTTTCAAACAACTATTTTATGGAATTCCATTCGAAGATACGCCAATTTGTTACGTGAAATGTTCAAAGAACAATACCAAAATCACATTCACAGACTCAGTTGGCAGATTTCAAGTTATGACTACTTGTGGATTGGAAGGTTTCAAAAATTGCAAAAAAAAGACCGAAGTGGCTGGACAATCGACAGGCATTGCTGCAGGTTTGAAAGCTTTAAGAAGAGGTATAACAAGTGCGCGTGTAGTGCTCAAAGGATTGGGTCCTGGGCGTTCGTCTTCTATAAAAGGAATGGCATTGTCCGGATTGAAGATAATCTCAATTACAGATGACACCCCTCTGCCAGAACTTGGCCCAAGACCCAGAAAGCAGAGAAAAGTATAAATTATACGTTTGATGTAAAAAGTGAAATACAAATAAATGTATAAATACTGCATAAATAATATTTTTATAAAAGTGTTTTTCATACGAAAAGAACCAATGAAAGAAAGTAATCACATTAATTTTTGTTCTGTGCGTGAGAACGACATTTCTGAAAATCCAGTTGTATGCAATTCAATTAAAAGAGTTTGTTCATTTGAACTTGAAATTCTACCTTACTTTGCTTTGTATTTCTTTTTTGTCTGATCCTGATAGATATATCGGATATTTTTCAATGAAAATGAGTCAGAAGAAGAAAAAATTTTCTAATAATATATTAAACAAACACTGCATATACAAGAACATGCACAATAATTTATGTCACATAATTCACAGAAAAATAACCGACAATATGAAATGACTTGAAATTTTTACTTGAATTTCAATGTTTGTTAGAGAACAATTATTTACTCTTGTTGTCTACAAAGGGATTTATTTTATGCCTTTATAATTTCGCTGACACATTTGCAAAAAAGAAGTTGTTGTTGAATTTCAATAATAAAATTATGCAAAATGACTACTACACACATCCGCCGTTTTTAGCGATGAAATTCTTTTTGTTCATATTTTCTATTTCAAAAGCTTTAAATTATCACTTCACAATTGCGTGCAACTCATGCAAAACTGATCCGCCTGATTTGAAAATTCAAATGGCTCAAATTCCTGGACGTTTGAATGAAAATGATAAAATTGGCAAACGATCGCATACAAATAAAGTAGACAAAATGAGTAACAATGGAGAATATTCATTCAAGATAAAAAAAATTATTCCAATTGGATAATTTCAAATGAAATGCTTTCAAAATATAAAACAAAAAAAGGAAAAGAACAACGCCCTATGTGCGTAGTGAATCCTCTTGAACATGCGATGCTTATTGTTTTCTGATTTAATGAAAAATAATTATTGAATGAAATGCAAAAAGTATAAATTAGAAGCCATTTCAAGGCTTCATATTCAGTTGATCCTGTGAAATTATGAATATTACCTAACGAGAGCTTTTGAAAATTATTTCCCTCTCTTCTTTTTGATATATCAGAAATATGTGAATAATTCAAAGACTGTGAATTCGCGTAAATGGCATTTACAAAAATAAACTCACCTCAGTTGGAGACGTCCATGATTGAAGAAGTCCACAACTGCTTTTGCATGCTACTCTTTCTTTCCATCTGTGATCTTTATCGATGAGATAAAAGTTTGCCAACTGCACAGCATCCGCAATGATTGAAGACCTTTTTCAACTTTTCCAATCCTCATCTGGTGGTGGTCAGCGTGTTCACTTTCAAAAGTAAGTTGATTGAGCTGAATAGAAACAATCAAAAGCTGAGATTTAAAAACAAGATAAATGAATTTGAATTAGAAAAAAAATATTTAATATTGAATTTACCGTGAAATAGAGAACAATAAAATTATTTAAAAATTATTTTCAAATTTTTTTAAATGTGCAATTTCAATGCGGGCGTGCTTTCACAAATAATATTCATTCATTGCAAGTTTGGCACTGCTAGCAGCTAAGTTTTCAAGTTGAATTTGCATAAGAACAGATTTACCAACAATCAATCGTCTACTCGTTTATTTGTGATTTTTGTGAATTAACTTATATAAGATAACTTTTTTTATCATCAAAGTTTGCAGTATTTTTTACAAATAGAAAATAATAATAATAATTTAGAAGATTTGCTCACAATGTACAGCAAATTAAGAAACCAAATAAATTTACAAGTCAACATGAAAACAATCATGTTACAGTAAAAAAAATATTGGAAATTGTCTATGCAGAAATCTTAGGCGAATAATTCATTATCATTTCATTGTCGGATGCCCATTCTTCCCTTCCAAGTTTGTCTTCCATGTAAAGATACTGCATGTCAGTTTATTTTGAATAAATAAATAAATAAAAATGAATATTTGCTCAACAATTCGCAGTTAATTAAAATAAAGCCATCTGCTGTCTATTTCAACATATCATCGATTTTATGCAAGTTAAAAAACGCATCCATAAGTTAATCCCCTAGGATAGAGATATGAACAGATAAAGCCATATTTCTTCATATTTGGGAATTGCTTTCATTCAACAGATGAAATAATTTTCTCATTTTGCAAAATTTGCTTTTTACAATTGCAAATTTAAAATTGATGCCATATTGATACCATCATATATATGTATGTATGTATGTTTGTTTTTTTTTAAATTTCAATGCAAATATTTGACGAGCAAGTGAATTTTCACAACTTTGCACGGTGGAAAATTTTTCAATCCATTCAACGAAACGAGATTGCAATGCTATGCAAAGAGGCTTTTTGAAGGACAGACAATGTTTTGTTCCAGTTTGTCAATCTCTTCCGTCTGAACGGTTGGTCAATCCATCCGTATTACTACCGATCACAACCACCACCAAGCAGCAGATGAACGCTTATGAACAGCAAACAATGCTCGTGAAAAATATGCTCCGAAGGCCGCGACGGTGTCAACGCAGCTTTACAGAGTCAAGGCAAAAAGCTTTGTCGATCAAAAGTTACAAAAATTTCCAAATACATCCCCTGGTAACCACCACTACACACTGACCCACACCGAACATTATTCAATTGTCACCCGCTAGCCAATGAGAAGCGCTTCCTTGATTGGACATCCGGATTATGCATACATGGTTAAACAGGTACAACGCACAACGACCCGTATTCAAATTTCCGTTGGAAAATATACAATATTGGAAAGTTGATTATGGTGCATCATAATCTTGTTCTGACAATTGCATTTTTGACAAGCAAATAGATAATTGGGAAAAGAAGAGGGGAGGGGGAAGAAAAAACATGAACCTTTTGCCGACTATGTCACGCCTGTGGGGTTTCCGTCTATTTTTCTGTCTCTTGTCTGACTCGACGCGATATGCGTCTGTTCTACGTCAAAGATTTCGAACAAAGAGCATCGCGGATCGTCATAAAGCTTGAATATTCTTCAAGCAATCTCTTTGCGACGACGACCAACTAACTTTCACTTCTCCGTTCGTCAAATGCTCTCATCAAACGTCAGGTAAGCAAATAACATTCGTTTCTTCCAATTGTCCAGAAACATTTTTATCTTAACACTGATCAATCCACGCTACTCGAATTAATCGAATTTGCCCATCAATTTTTACACCTTAAACTGAACACTGAACGACAAACAAATTATTGTTCAATTTTCTCATACATTTAACTAATAAGCTGGCTAATTTTTGTTTTGGACAAACATTTTTTCTTAAGAAAAATCTTCTCTTTTATGAAGTTCCTTGTAGCAGAATTTGCAATGATCGCACATGAAAACACTAGATTCGTATTTAATTTTATCACATACCTTTAAAAGAGATTATTACCAGCACCGTGCATTCTGTAGTGCATTATTATTATTATTGTTATTATTATTATTATTTGTTTGTTGTTGCTGTTGTTCAACAATTGATAACCGGCGCATTATTTAAGCTTTGTCACTTTTTGCTTGAATACCTTATTCAAAAGCAAACTGACAAACAAACAAAAAAGTCGATTTCAATAAGCTTATTCCATAAAATAAGAGAATAATATAGATTGAAAAGAGAGAGAGAGGGGGGGAGGGAAAAAATTAAAATTCATCCATTAAAACTGCTTATTTTAAATTTTAAAATAAATGAAAATGTTGCCATCATCAACGAAAAACTACTCTTTTTGGTTTTATAAACATTGACAATTTTTCATAAATTTGAAATATAGCTGGCATTGCAAGCTGAAAGCTCAGCAATCAAAAGTTCAAACCATGCAAAGAAATAAACAATACAATCTTCACAGATTGGATATATACAATGGTAGGTAAATATTAGCGAAGCGAAATCCAAAGTAGGACTACTGACGCGGAGATTTGATTACGACAAAACATTGGTTTTGTTCCACGATCACAGTTTGTACGTGCTCTTTGTAAATAGAAGAAAGATTGAATAAAGAATGCAAGCAAGTAAGTACAAAAAGAGAAAAATCCCTTTGCCAACGAACGCATGCATATTGCATCATTCATCACAACAATACATAACAACCTTCAATTACTTGGTCAAACCGACTTTTGATGAGCTAACTGACTCATTTTTTCAACCTTCTTTTCACACGACTAATATATAATGCACGTGGAATGTAGCTAATTGTAAGTAAAAGTTTTAGCATGCCGTATAAATTGTTACATAGCTCGGCTTGTCTTAAATTTTTTTATCAGTGCGACTTCCATTCAAATTTGTCATTATAAAACTACGGATGTGAATTTTGAAATTTTAAACTTGTTTAATTTCTTATTTTTATTAATTTGCGTAATGAAATGACCAATCATAAAACAGGAAAATGGAAAATGACATCCAAGTGGAACAATTTCTTCTAAAACTGCGCGATGTAAAAGCATTCATTTGTTGGAGTAATTTTATTGCTGAAATTGAACATTCAAATGACAATCGCTTGAAATAATAAAGTAAATATCTTTTGGATATAAAATTTTGAACAATCAATCTATTTGTGAAATGGAGAATTTGATTCTTTTCAAATTCCTAATTACTATTTATTTTTAGGTGTTTTTATGTATATATATATATACACATTTTTCCTCAGTTCACCCATCAGCTAATTAGTTAGCTTAGAATAAGAACACGTTTATAGCAAAATTGAGAGTGATGTTATATAGCAAAAAGAACACTTTAAAATCTAGCCGCCGTCGGACAAAAATGTCCAATTGTGTGAGCTTTGATTGGATTTTGACGACTGATGATGATTTGATGACCACAATACAGTGAAAAGTGAATGTGACGAAAAGTGAACCTCATCACAGCAATATGTGCACAGTGTAAGTGTAAGCTTTATAAGTGCAAAAGCAATGCTTGATTTTTAATATAGAACAAAGTTGAATTTTGGAAGGGAAATTTTCAATTTTGCAAAAGTGAAATTTTGTTTTGCATTTTTACGACTAGAAGAACAACTGTTCTTTGCCTTAGCATAGCGTCCCCGCTGGTCATTAGCTTCTCTAGCTTATGCTTTGTGAAAAGCTGAAAACAATGGCCGCCTTGAAATCAAGTCCATTGTTGTGTTTCGGTGCTCGACAGCATGCATGCTATATGCTAGCAAGTCAAAAGCAAACCGCTGACATCGACTGGCGCTTGTCAAAATATCAAAAGCAAAGGTTGTGTGTGTGTATGCGCGCTGAGAGTTGTGCAATTGAAATAAATTATCCCCTGCAAACAACGTGAATTGACAAGAACAAATCGAGACTAGCTACTTCAACAAATCATCACCAACACCCGACAGCAGTAATAGCCAGCCGACGCGGGTTGTCGGGTATGTTTCCACTGATGGCGTCCATTTGGACCAATCATCGAGTCGGCCAACTGGCGGGACGTGAAACATCAAACGACACGGTTCATTTAAATAATATGCACGCACGCTTTGGTTCAGAGCTTGACAGCTTCGTCAATCGATCTTGCATTATTTTCAAAAAATTCTCTCTATTTTTCCTTTTTTTTCCTTTAATATTTTCTTTTGAAAATCAATCTCAATTTACACGCATGTTTTAAAAGTTTTGCTCACTTTCTTCTTCTGCAAAGGATATTTTTCACTTGACAAAAACTACCACCAACTCACACAATTATAAACCATAGTTGTTAGCAAAGTTGTCCAATAAGAAGTAAAATTATAATAGAAACTGATAGAAAAAACCAAACTATTCAGATTCACACAAACGTTATATATGATTGATCTACTCACGTTCATACTTTATAGATTTATAATTCAATACACACACACATATATATATATGCATACAAATGGTTTCAGATGATCCCCACCCATTATTAACAGTTATAGACCAACAAGGTCAATAGTAAATATTTTTTTAATTTTATCACATCATTTACATTATGCGACAGATGCCGCTAAGTAGACAGGCACGTGCACAATAATAACTTGAGTCGACCAATCAGCGTCAAGTTTCACAGTCGTGCAATATGAACAGGCCTGACCAAGAGAAAAGCTGTTACTGATACCAAAGTTGACCAGCCAAAAGCTTTGTTACCTATATTTTTCATTGCATTCACTGAACAGCAATTCATCAACTTTTATACGATCCTGTGATTAATTTCCATGTTGTTGTTATAGTTGGGCAACTGTATGTATCATCATCAAAAAGTCAAAGGTAAAATTATTTATTTTACATACCCGCGCGTTGCGCTTTTTGCATCAGCTTCGTATTCCGCTTTGCACAGGACTACTTGGAAGTAAATTTTTCTTTTTCATTCAGCAGTTGATTGAATAATTTCATTTTAATCATTTGTACAAGCAGAGAATGTAAAATATGAATTATTAAGAAAATAATAATGAACAAACTGATGATACATTAAGATGGACAAAGATGTGTACTGGCACTGTTAGCTAGTGTAGTGAATTAATTACTGAATAATTCTTGTAAAATTGTTTTCACCGCATTCTACCATTCGCAGTTGAGTAAATGATGATAAGTTTATTTGCATACAACTGCAGTGCATAATTTTCATTCATGGATTGTAGAAAAACGATGACGAACAATTTGCTGCGGCTGTTGTTGAATCTCATACATAAATAAGAATGTAAAATGATGAAACGTTAGTGGATTTAAACTTGCGCAAAATTATGGGAAATAGTCAAAATATAGGATCCGAATTCTACTAAATTGTTCCAAATGAACACGCCGCCATTATTTAATATTGTTATTATACACGCATTCGAGTGAATGGAACATTCTAGATTATGTATTTTATGAATGAATGTGTGCGCACCCAATAAAATACGTATAGAATAAATAAATACAACGTAAATAAGTTTATAATCATCGATTATCTAAGGAAAATGGTGTAATGTTGTTTTGAAAAGAAAACAGTAATGCAGGCAGACTATGGTTTCTGGTTTTGATTTGAAAAATGAATCAAAACTGCTTTCGATTGTAGTAAATCTGCTTCATCGATTTTATCGGTAGTGGTTGTAAAAATTGGACCGTCCTCGCACAGAGCATCTGTTGCACCGGACATGGTCATGACCATAATAAGCACAAATGATGCCAGTCGGCCAAGGTCAGCTGAAGCGGGAAAAGTATCCACTGGAAGAGCTTACAATGCAAAATAGTTCACGGAAAATAATTTTAAAAAAATATTTAAAAAAATAATTATCAAAAGTGTAAATTTGTAGTTTGCTTATGGGATTGAATTGAAAGCAATTTCAGTATTTTTGTTTGATCAGTAGCGGTGATTGAAAAGTTAGCCCAAATTGGTTGGTTGAAAATTTCCCACCATTTTCAGTTGCAGATTCAACTGAATTGCAATGTAAAAAAACCGTTGCAACAATAAATAAATAAATAAATAGTTATTCATGATAAGGCTAGTTTTTAGCATACATACGGTGGGGATATGTGTTGTTGTTGTTGTTGTTTTCTTTCTTTGCTTCCTTTGCTGGGAACGTTCGTGGTTCGTTTCCTATATGTTGCAATTGACATTTTTGAATAGGAAAAATGGATATATTTCCACCTGCAAATTCTGTTGTTTTATTGAAGCAGTGCAGCAACAAAGCTAGAAGCAGAAGCTAATGATGCGTAGCAATTTCAAACATACGCGTTTTCATTTCACCGCTGATTTTCATATATTTTTGTTTCTTTTTGCTGCTTGAAAATATCGTTTTACCTTTTGCATAATTTTTACATTTTTATTCGAAACAGAATCCCATAAACATGTAACGTTAACATTAACAATGATAAATGCTTAAATTTAATTCAAAAAATTTGCATTTTATCCTCTGGTTAAAAATTTGCATTGCTTACCTTGTTTTCATTAACATTTATTTCACCTTATTGCAATCAAGTAAATATATAATTGTAAAAGTAATAAATCGAATTGGATAAGTTGATGCTCAGAAGAAGATTGTTCAAGAATTAATTGGTGGTGGAAGAGTACGTGAATGATTTTCATAAAATCAACCCTACTATCTCTCAAATAGTGCAAAAACAAATGAACAAAACAGAAAATATTGCCCATGTAAAAAAATTTTTTAATTTTCATAAAATTTCGATGATTCATTCAAGTTAGCATGCGATGCACAGTGTTGAAAATTTGAATTACAAGTTGAATAGAAGTGAAACTGAATAAAGGTGAAGAATTTGTCGAAAATAAAAAATTTGTCCGCGTGAAATTTGAAACTGTTTGTTCAACGTGTTTACACCGTCAGCTTGGATAGCATAAATGATACAAAATTGAATGACATTGAAAAAAGTATTATTATTGTTGCTTTCGATGTGTAAAACAACCGTGAGAATATCACACACACGCACTAAACTTTTTGATTAATTCCCGCGTTAGGTATTTATTTTTTTTAGCAATAACTTTTTTCTCACCGTAAAAAAATACATTTCAATCTACCTTTGATACGTATAACAAATATTGAAAAAATATGTAAATTTTTACTTACATGCATGATTTGAATAAATATTTCAAGTTGACTTCTGTAAAAATTCACTGAGAATTATGTTCTGCGGATGAAAAACCAAAGAATACCAGCAGTAGTAGTCGTAGTAGTATCAGCAGCAGTACATCAGTCGATAAGTCGGTTGTTATGAGTAAATTCAAACTATGAATAATTGATACCTAACAATAAAATATATTGGTTCAATGTATGAAATTTGCAATCGGTAAACAAAATTATCATCTTATCAATCAACTAATTTGCATTCAGCTATACTTGAACTAGAAAAATATTGATTTTGGTGATCTGATTTGAAATGATAATAGAAATATGAGTTCGAATTGCATTTTTCTTTGAAAAATTACATCCGTTAAATTTATGAATCACGTAGTTTTAAATTAAATTGATTTAAATCAAAGCTGCCTATTTCTGGATATTGAAAATCTGCTGTCATGAGTTGTGAATCAATGTTTTGCCGGTTGTGGTGAATAGCACCGCTATCAGGAGAGGAAAGAGAGAAATTGAAAAATGGCACATTTCAAAAATTTGAGCGGCATTTTTGAACGTTCGATGACAGCCCGCCCGTATGCCAAATTCAAAGCCGCAGGATTCTTTCTGCTGGTTGCTTTTCCATACTGCCCCTCTAGAACGCTTCTTGGGCACATTGTCAATGGTGGGTGATTTCGGCAATCAGCAGCAATATTCGCAAAGTTGAAAAATATTTATTCCTCATCAATCAGCGAATTTTCTCTTCTCCATTTTCCATTTGTTCAATTTTTCCGATCATTGTGATATTTTTCAATGCCTATATTGCATGCATATTGACAATAAATACTGAAACAAATTGAGCAATGGAACAACAAGTATAAAATAAGCACGAAAAATTCTTTGAAGCTCATCAATTACTTTTTTGCACTTGTCAACTTCTGCTTTCTTGTTGAAATGATAAATTGATTCACAGATGACCACCGGATGATTTTTCTTCTAAAATATACAACTTTCATATGACTATTATTATTATTTTTTGTTTTTGAAAAACGAAAATATTCAACAATTAAATAGCTGTATAAAAGGAATGTGATGATAATTCAATTAAATATTGTGTGCATTTTGGAAAATTTTTGTTTTTTGCAAACAATTTAAAATTCAATGAAGCTTTGAGAATTATTTGAAGAATTTTCCAAATTGATCTTTATTGTTCTTCATTTAATAAGCAAATTTAGATTAAGGTTAACGACAGTAAGAAAAGATGTATATAACTTTGAAATGATATCCGTAATCTGTACAAATTTACATGCAAAAAAATATTATTCATTTGCATGCACATTAATGTCTTTTCCAAGCAAATTTGAATGATATCAAATCACTGATTATTACATTTGTAAAATAAATTTACATTCATTTCTTCAAGTCTATATTACCGTGCAATGAATGTCCTTTCTGCTGCGCTTGCTTACAAGTGAAAATCCTCTACCCCTCCCCCCCTCTCTCTCTCTCTTTGCCTGAACCATTTGAAAAAGTGTTTTTATTTTTACTTAAAAAAAACTATTATTGTTTTCTTTTCAATGAAAAATCTGCACATTTTTATCAATATTATATGAAAAATATTGCAAGGTTGGAAAAAATTATAACAATAACAATAAATTTCAAAGTGATCAAAGTAGGTTTTTTTTCATTCATTTTTCCGTCAACTCTGCAAAATGCTTATCTGCGTAGTGTTGTAACAAACAATCGCAGCACCTGTGCTTTTTCTTTGACAAAGCGAAATGAACACTTTTTGCTCCAGTTCCACGATGAACGGTGATTTCCATATTTCCACAGCAGATTGGTTGTTAGCTTATGGACGGTGGTATACAATTAGCAGCGTTTTATGAACTTTTTTTTGATCGCCAGCTGTCAAGCTAGTTAATCGAGTAGAATTGGTCCTGCACAGGACAGCCACTTTACCATTTCACCGTATGCATAATGCATTGGTCAGCATATGGATGTGTATTGAGCCGGGTCGAAATTGGCCCTGTTGAACTCGACCTGCGCAGAAGTAAACCCACACTGTCCACGAGGATTAGCTTCACGTTAGCGTATGTTCCAGTCAACAGATTGTTTTATTATTTTACACACACACATATTATATATATAGATAGATATATATGTGCATATTTTTTTCTTTTTGGTGTAAAAATATATAAGCTGACCGAGAAGAACAAGAGCCACTTTGAGCAGTGGAAACCACCTGCGCTAAAAGCATCATTTACACTGATACTTGACACGGCTCAAATAAGTAAAAGGCACAAAGCTGCTGCTACTGGTGTCGTGTCGGAGAGGACAATAAATTGTAGTCAGTAAAAGTGGTGCATAGGTCAGCCGCCACCAATAAGCAGCAGGTTGGTTGAAACATTTTCTCAGTTGTCAAATAAAATGCCCACAGCCACCAGGCTAGCTTGCACTTGATGCGAGTTGGAAGGTTTTGTCGTCGCCGGGCGCAGGTGCACATGGCCACATCCACTGTAGTCTTCAATTATTATTTATTATATGCTTGCCTGTATCAATCCCAACAATAGTCTAGGCTAGGCTTTGCCGTCTGCAACGGTCGTTCGTTGCTGAACACAATATCCCAAACTCTGATGCATTTCTGCTTCCTTTTTCATTCATTTTCATTCACATCCCGGCCGCTTTTACTTAACAATAAATAGTTCGCAACAATTGGAAAATTTCATTCATCTATTATTATAATTTCTGTTCGTTCCATTTCAATTTCGCTTTCGTTAACATTTTTTCTCGATTATAACTAAAAATTTATCAAGACTCAGCAGTTCGATTTTTGTTTACATCAATTGTCTGTGTCGTCTGTTGACTATTTTGAAAATTTGCTTTAAAATCCCGAATCAACTGCTATAGCTGCAACGGATACTTCAAGCAAGCAAGCAACCAGTGATACTGTTTGATTAGAATACATACAGATGGTCAAAATGGATTGAATGAATGAATGCTCTCGATGAAATTCAGCCTATTTTGCTAGACCAATAGCAATAATATATACTTTATACAACATCATCAATCGGATCTCTTTTTCATTATTATTTTTATTCAAATTGATCTGCACAATCGAATTGAGTTTATAGATTAAGTATTATGGTTAGGAGAAAATTTCCAATTGATTTGATTATTTTAAAATTAGCATAAATAAGCAAAATTAAAATCTTTAGAAATAAGTATCACAATATCACAATTGTAAGCAACTACAGAATAGTTTAGCGCATAATATCAACTATTTTTCGATGTGAATTTTTGAGGAACAAACAGCCATAAAAAATCATTGTATTCGAATTCACCTAGTTCAGAATAATTATTAAGTTAGTTCATTTTTTCTGCTTCCTATGTTCATGCAAATAAATTGTCCCAGATTCCCCGATATTCTTCACCAGTACTATTTCTACTGTTATATTATTATTATTACTGGGCGGCTTTACATTTGCAAAAATCGATTTAGTATAGATAGATCTGGTTTGGCCCAGACATTGTACATCTGCCAAACGATCACGTTGTCAAGATTATTTATTGTAAAACGTTTTCATTTCCAATTAATAATATTAACCTTGCAACTGATCCTGAGGTATCTAAATCCAGTGCGGCTTATTTGTACATATCCGCTTGCAGGATGATGAGCAAACATTACAAGCAGATTAATCAGCCTTGGAGATAGATGAGAAACAGGGAAAAATAATGTAACCAAAAAATGTAAAATTTGAACTGGCGCAATTGGAGGATGTTGCCTTGAATTGGAATTGTCAAAGTTCGCTTGAAAATGAGCATTTATTTGAGCGCGCTATGTCCAATTTTTGCCGCCGGCTAGCAGCTGTCTTGCGATTCGGGAACGTCACCAACGGTGATGATCGATCTGTTAACACTGCAAGATACAGGCGAGATGCAGGTGCTCTCCCCCCCCCACTGGGAAGTCAATATTTCTTACAGAACAGGCGGGGCTATGCATCGTTGAACTGTAAAAAAATTTTCCAATCTTTATTGAAAATGACGCCAGGCTGTCTATGACGCTTACGAGACGTCACCGGTCCTATGATACCAATTGCCAATGAAATATTGTCCTTCTATCTTACTCTGTCAGATTCTGTGAGCTATCATTAAAATGCAATAATTGTTTTGTACTGAAATTTTCAATACCTAAGGTCATCGTTGTGTTGTATACCTTTTTTTTCTTTGAATATTCCAGTTGGGCTGTATCAAACTGTGAAATTTGACTGAAAAGCGCATTCAAAAATCATCAATTTGTCCAAAAACTTTTTGCTCAAAAATGGAAAATTCGTCCCTTTTCAAATAGCTAATATGTTCTAATATGAATATGTTCGAGAGATTGAAATGAAACTGAAAAAAGCGCAGTTTGAATTGCAAGCAAATTTCAAGCAAATTAGTGCAAATATAATCAACAATTATAGAAAAACATTTTTTTTCTCTCCAATTAATAATAAATTCAAAGAATAAATGTAGCAAAAATTTCCTAAATGTAACTTTTTCCAGCACCGCTCTATTCTATTCATGATCAATATGATTGATTGATTGGATTAAAAATTTTAAACAAAAGCTATTAAGCAAGAAAAAAACCTAAAAAAACATTGTTGTATCTTTTTTAAAGTTTTTCAACTGTTTCAGAGGAAAGAACTGGTGGTCACTTCGATAATACTTCAAAAGAAGTAAAGAAAAGATGACTCACCTCCACGACCTATTTCATTTTCAAAAATGGATTCTTCTTCTATTGCACATCCTAGCTCATCAGGTATCATTACACGTTGCTTGAGTGAAAAAAAACACATACATATATATATATTTATTTATTTAGAATTGAAAAAGAAATACGACAGGATGTAATGAAAATTAGCTCTATTGAAAATGGACAATAATACTAATAACAGGTCCTTGCAACAGAGATGAATTAGGTTGTTGAATCGTTTTTCGTGTAAAAAAAAGCACAATCCCTAAGGGAGCCTATCCGACGGTGACACTTCGACATTCAGACTTAGGTTAGACAATTCAACTGCTTCATTTCGCATAATAAGCAGTTTTTATAACTGCGAAATAATAGCAAGTTTAAGAAGAAAATTGTCTGATAAAAAAACTCTGTAATTGTAATGTTGTGATCACCTGGACTTGTAAAGAAACATATCGGTCAAGCGGTGGTGGTGCTGTCTGCTTCCCTTCCGGTTAGGCTAATAGAGTGCGCGCGCGCGTGTGTGTGTGTATGTGTGTACGTGGTGTATCTTTTTTGCTCAATCATCCCTCAAATAAATAAATTACGCTTCTTCAGTTGCAAGGTGCCACGACGTTTGTCCCCCTATGGTCCCTGTTGGCCCACTGCTCGACCGGCATAATTGCACACAAACACTGACCAGTAGTAGTGGCCGGTGTCGAACATACTGGCGGCATGCCTTCGTTTCCGCTCAGACGGCCAGTGATCGTTATATCACAGGTACAATGGTCGCAAGGTGGTCATTGGGTGCGAGCCAACTGGCTGCCCACGTAACCGCCACTCTGTCAAGGTCTTACCGGTATGACACACGGCCGTCGCGGTTCCGTACGCTTTGTATCCACTGTTCACCACCTGCTCTCCGACCAATAGGGCGGGGCAAATTGGAAGACGCTGATTGGCTGTTGACGCGGTCACGCGCCGACTTTGGCACAGCACGCGTTCATCATTGTGCGGCTCGTTCAGCAACAGCAGTTCGCATAGCTTCGGACGCGCTCTCGCACATCTCGCCCACACAATACAGCATTTTCTTTTTGCCTCTTTTCTAGATATTGGAATACACTGAGGGGCACGACTGTTGCATGCCTAATTTGAAAATCAACTGATCACCTCTGATCAACCAACTGCAGTCCACAAACATCTTCAGCCGACCATGGCGGCTTTGAGCCGTCTGTCGCTTTTTCTCTTTCTCATCTTCAACTTTTCGGTAAGCAAAAATTCGATGATAAATCACAATCACTGTTCCCAGAATCACAGAAATAACTTCAGATTCGACTTGTGAATTGTTCTGGTGTTCTACAGTTTCGTATTAGTTCGTTTCAAAATTACGACAGCCTGGATGTGCATGGTCGATGTTGCGGAGCTGCTACAAGTGGGAAAAGCTCAAATCGAACTTGCTCATCAACCGGCTGTCGACTTGTCTTTCGGGTCTGTTTGAAGCAATATGAAAATGAGATCAACGCTGATCCACCTTGCACCTACGGAACCCACGTAGCAGATGCAAGCGATAAACACGGCTCGCTTTTCAGCTTGCTTCGTCAACCTGGAAGTCTGAGCGTCACTGGCTCCATTGTCACTTTTCCGATAACATTTTCTTGGCCGGTAAGTTCTCCCCCTCTTACCATCATGTATATGTAGATGTATAATGGAAAATATACAGTGATAAATGGATTGTACTTGCTTGCTTCTTGCTTGTTGTTTCAGTTTCAATTTCAATTTCAATTTTTAGGGTACGTTGTCAATGATTGTCGAAGCTTGGCACGTTACAAATGAATTGTTTCAAATTGGAACTGCAAATGCTGATGGTAAGAGCATGTTATGTTTTGTTTTGCTTTTTCATCCACCTTGGAATATGCTAACGTTTGAAAGCAACACAAAAAAAAACAAATCAACCTTTGTAGTTATTATTCTAAGCTTTTTTTAAACTTGAAAAAAAAAATTTTTTTTTCACACA
Source organism: Trichinella spiralis (assembly GCF_000181795.1). NCBI lineage: Eukaryota > Metazoa > Nematoda > Enoplea > Trichinellida > Trichinellidae > Trichinella > Trichinella spiralis. The sequence continues at coordinate 11,095,491 of NW_003526941.1, read as the reverse complement.
CTGCATGTTTTGAGTGAAAATATTTTCAACGTTGTTGCCTTCGTTGTTTTCAGCAAAGTTGATTTCATCTGGCCAACTGTTGCTACGTGTTGCAGAAAGAAAAACCCTCCTAGCAGGAGGCGACAAGTGGACCGTTGGTGAATACAACAACGGTCACAGTCGACTTCGGATTCAACTCAGAGTTGTCTGCGATGACCACTACTATGGACCGCATTGCAACGTGTTCTGCAAGGATAAAGACGACAGCGGTGGTCATTATACATGCGCCAAGAATGGTACAAAAGTTTGTCTTGCCGGATGGCAAGCACCGAAATGCAAAGATGGTAAGAAAAAGTATTTGCATATATATGTATTTGCATACATGTTCCATCAGCTATGCTGTTGAACTTGTTGCGTTGATTTATTTGTACTGATCGAAGCTGACGTTCGATTTTCTTGGGCTATTTTTTTCTCTTCCTATCCATATCCCCATCCTTCTTTCTCTCCACATTAGCTTATTTCTAATGTGGTAATGGCATTCCAGTGCAGGTGCTGCCTGATGATCATGTTTCTGTTGTTGGTAATTCAGTAGAATAGTCGAACGAGTAAACACTGTGCCTGAGTCCAGCACGCAACAGCCGGCCCAGGCCAAAGTTAATGTCAGCCATAAGAGCAGGGCCATTGTTCCACAGGTCAAAACTGGGTCTCACATCTGCTCCGCCAGCTGGCCGCCGTAGGCGCTGATTACCGGAGGTCATGGGAAAAAAGCTGACTGCTATGTATGAAGTTGAGAGTTGGAACTTGCCCCGCCCCATCCGTCAGTCAAGCACTGTGCTAATAACAGCTCAAGTGTGTAAAAGAGCCCGCTTTCTATTGCACTGCATATGTAATAGGTTACGCGAAACGAGAAAGCAACAACGTTGTGTGCAACAGCTTTTTTTTCATTTTTAAAGAATTTACAATTTTCAATCAATGATTCAATAAGTGAGTGAGTGAGTGTTTGGAATGAAATTGAATTTTTCAAATTTAAATAACCGTCTATTTCACCGTTTAACAGAAACTGTGGTCAGATTAATATCCGTTACTTATATTAAAGGTTTAGCCGCTGAAGCTTAATTATATATGGGTCAAACGTTTCTATTTAGGCAGAATTCCTTTCACCTCTAACAGCTATAGCATTATACTAGGATAAGCAGCTTTCGGTTCTGTAAGTTAAACTGCACAGTAGTCTGCCCTCATCCGCTTCCCATTCACCTGTTTCTCCTTTGTAAATCTTCGAAGCGCACTGTAAAGCAGAATGGAAAAATTGTTTCACACATTGAAAGATATTCCTATACATAGATGATCTGCAATATAGATAATTCAGAAATGGAGACTTTAAAAGTAAAGTATAAAAAATAAAGTGTGATATATATATTATTTCGGTGAAAAAAAATTGTGATCAAAGTTGTTTTGAACAGTAACTGTTTTCTTTACTTTTTTCCAGCAATTTGCAAGCCAGGCTGCCACCCCCAATATGGCTCTTGTCAAAGACCTGGAGAATGCGAATGCCAGTCAGGTTACATGGGTGTAAATTGTGATCAGTGTCAACGCTACCCGGGCTGTCAGCATGGTACTTGCAACAAACCATTCACTTGTATTTGCGAAGAAGGTTGGGGTGGTGTATATTGTAATCAAGGTGAGTGAGTTGAAAAAATTTCACATGTCAGTAATAATTTTTGACGATCAACTTTTGTATGTTTTCAGATTTAAATTATTGCACTCATCATAAACCGTGTCAAAATGGTGCAACGTGCCAAAACACTGGCGCCGGCTCGTACACATGTTCATGTCCAACTGGCTTCAGCGGCACCAACTGTGAACTTCGCATAGAAACGTGCCTAGCTAGTCCTTGTCGTAATGGTGGAACTTGCAAACAATCAGCTGGCAATTACACTTGTAACTGTGCAGCCGGATTCAGTGGCAGGCACTGTCAAACTAGCGCCAAAAGCTGCCAGGAGAAACCGTGCGAAAATGGAGCTACTTGTGTATCAGCACCAGCTTCAAAAAATGGCTACAGCTGCTTGTGTGCCGCTGGCTGGGAAGGTACAAATTGTGATATAGAACGTGACGAATGCAAATTGGAACCTTGTTTAAATGGTAAAACAGTTATGATGTCGTTATTTATTAATATTATTATACATGTTGTTTCGTTAAGGTGGCCGTTGTGTTAGCAAATTTGGAGGATTCCAATGCGTCTGCCCGATGGGATTCGAAGGGAAACGTTGTGAACGGAATGTTGACGATTGTACAGAGGCAGCTTGCTTGAACGGCGGTATATGCGAAGATGAGGTGAACAATTTCCGTTGTCACTGTCCACCCGGATTCATGGGCACACTGTGCCAGATCAACGTGGACGAATGTGCCAGACGCCCTTGCGCTAACGGCGGCACATGCTTGGATCTGGTCAACGATTTCCGTTGCCTGTGCAGAGATGGCTACAAAGGCAAAGATTGTTCCATTGCTGTTGACGAATGTGCGTCGAATCCTTGCAGAAATGGTGCGTCGTGTGAAAATGTGGCCGGCGATTTTGTTTGTCATTGTCCGGCTTGCTTTTCTGGCAAAACGTGCACCATTCGTGCAGACCATTGCCTGTGGCAGGCTAGCTTCAGGCCACCGAGCGGTCTGCTCGTTTACGAAGCTAACATGTCTCCAACGAGTAGTACCCGCGAAGCGCAAGCATCACCTTCCATTTCTCCTTCTTCTTCAATCAGCGAAATCCCCGTGCTCGTTGGCGCCCCGTTGGTCTGCGTGTTCATTTTAATCATGCTCGTATTAGTGGCAGTATTATGCGGCCTGTATCGACGTTCAAAGCAACAATTTCAAGGCTCACTTGGATCGTCGGCCAACCACAACAACAACAACAACAGTTCGAGATCACTGGCCGTCAACGATGACAATTGTACAATAAAAAATACGATGAGCTTGTACGAGAAGCAGAATCAGTGGAACGAATGGACACTGCGTTGTAAGCAGTCGCGGATTTCGCCGAAATTAGCTTTGAAAGACGACTGTTGCAAGTTGAAGCATCTTTCCAACGACCTGTACGGTGGCAATGACAAGCTGTTGGTAGACAACGACGACTTGTCAACATGCAAAGTGGCCAATCCGTACTGTGCGATCAGCAATCCGTACGAGACGTTCCTTGGCGCCCATGCGCATGTGCGCATACCGCCCAGACCACCTCCTGATTATTTTTCCTGCCAAAAACAACAAGCAGAACCTCCTGCTGTTCCTATATCTCCGGTCTCGTCCGAACAGGACTACAAAAAACCGCCGGCGCCGAATCGGACCAGCAGCGATGACAACAATACTAATAACAAGTCCTGTGCCCCGCGTCAGACTGACAGTAGTCACGTGTGACAAAAAAGATGACGTGTGTATTTCATTTTTCTGCCAAAAATTATTTCCCTTTTATTAAAAAAATGATAATAATAATTGGACGATGATCATAAAGGAAAAAGAGGAGGTTCGGCGGTAGTCGGGGACGTAAAAAATGGCCGGACGACGACGACACACGCCTCTCTCTGATTCTTTTTCTCTCTCCAGGTTGGGATCTCAGATGCTTTTTAATTATTATTATTATTATTAATAGAAACACGCCCTTCTTTTTGCACTGCTGCTGTGTTGTTTGTTCAAGAAGTGAGCCGTTTCTGCTTTTGTTATTTATTTTGTGTGTGTACATTAAAAAATAATTTCATATTTCTCTTCTGAACCTACTTTTCGAAGAAATGTTGGCAACAAATATATATTATTTGTGTTCAAAAATGCACCAAATCTCACGATGAAAGATACAAAAAAGAGAAGAAAACCTCGGCTTAACCCTTTTTATAATAAAAGAAAAAAACTGAATAAAAATGATGTATTGGTCATCCAGCCGTGACAAGCTATAGACAGAGTAATAATAATCAACTGGCCGCCAATAATTATGAACAGTTGAATTGATTCAGTGGAAAAAAGTTGATGATGATGACCAGTGACCGGCTAATTCGGACATGGGAATGCGAATGGCTTCGATCCGAAGCAGAACTTTGTCATTGCATTTGACCATATGCGAGCCCATTAGCTGCATATGGCACCGAAGAAGTAAGTCTGGGAAACACCTCTCTGACTGACTGGGATATAATGCTAGATATATGCGTGACAAAGAGGTCATTTTCAAATTAAAAGCACAGCTGGTTAAGTCTCACATGCATTTGAAAATCTCAAAATGCCGACAGCCAGCCGCTTGAAAACAAATCAATCTCTCAAAATTTTAAATCGAATGTCAACAGTACAAAACAGTATTGTTGTCAGTTTGATCCAACGCACAAAAAGCATTAATAATTTGAAAAGCTTTCCGGTCAATCATTAAGGAAGTGACCTCGGAATAGTTGACATGGACCAGCAAGCTGAATCGATGTAATTACATTACGTGCGCATGACAGCTTAAAAATTATCCCCCAATAAGCAGCTCGGTTCCAACTAGCTTGAATTGCTGTTGCTATCTTTTGTAAGAGAAAGAAGCGTCAAAAGTGAAACACCTTTCCACATCTCGACACTTTGTCAAAGCATTGGAGCGAAAAATTAGTTCAAATATTCCAAAAAAAAGAGAAACACATAACTTGCTTTAAAATATTAATTAAATTTCAGAAAAAAAGAAAAATTCCCAAATTTGTTTAAAGTAATTGCATCATTTTTCAACAGATATGTTTTCAAATACGAAGATTGAAATCGTCAAAAAATATATAATATAAATACATGGTTCAATTTATGATATATAAAGTAAATAAGAGCTAAAATTGCTTGGTTTACTAAAAATGAAAGAAGAAGAAAAATAATAGCACTAAAGCATAATAAATTTAATGCCATAATTTATCTAGTGCAAGTTTCGGAAATTTTAAGAAGAGTAAAAATTGATTACTGCGCCATTTTGGAATATAATTGAACAATGTCAAGTGTAGGCAAATAATTTTTCATAAATATTAAAATTTTCAAATTAATATTACATCTCAAGGTCAGGTTGAAATGAAAAATAAGAAGAAGAAGAAGAATATTATTATTATTGTTTGTTAAATTTCCATTTCTGAAAGAATTTTGTTCCAATTTGAGAAATTGAAGAAAACGAAAAGAAAATGACCAACTAGTTAGTTCAGTTGAAGCTTGCTAATTAATTGTTGTAGGTCAAGTTGAAGACTTATATATGGAATACTGTATATATATACATATTGTTGTTCACAGTGACTACTACTACTGGCTTGTGCAAATCGAGCACAGTGACCAGAAGAAAAGTTGAGGAAAGTATTTTTGTCAAGCGTGATTCACATCTGTCGTCATCAGCATATTTCCTGTTTGCACAGGTAGATAGATAGATGTTTGTAGGCTTGTTAGCGTCGTTGTCAATCTGGCGATGACCGATGGAACCAGATGCACAACGGGTTCCACCACTCTTCAACTGTTAAACACTGTTCAACATCTGCTCGGCGTAAAAACTTGCACCGTCATTTTACACATATAATATTTCCATTTACTTTATTTTGAGAGGGGAGTGAAAACAATTATTTAAAAAAAATCCCAATTAAACAAGCTTATTTTTTTAGAACACAGCAGATGACAGATGTTGCCAGATACAAAATGAGTATATAATTAAAAAATGAAAGAAAAAACAATTTTTTAAGCTAAAAACAACTTTCGCTGTATATATATAACTAAGCTATTTGTTTATATATATACATATATTACTGGTTTAATTAATATGGTAGTCGATTTGTGCTTTCAATCGATAGCATCTATTTGCCAGTAGATATCAGAAAATTGTACGCTTCATGCTACTATGTAGCAGTCAATTTTACTGTCGTCGCCGAATGATTGAATGTAAAAAGCACAGGTGAAGCGCACATTTCGCATTGAAGCTTTTTCAATCTCGTTCAGGTCAAAAGTCAGCCAGCCACTGAAGTCAACAGTTTAACCTGACAATCATCATTCTCAATAGGCGGCAGATGATAATTGACAACGAAAGAACACTTTGATGGCAGGCAAAAAGCAACTGATCATCAGCACATCCGGCTGTTTCAATCACAAACTATTTCTATTTTCACTCTGCATCCCCCCTCCCTACTCATCAGTAATAATAATATATATAAAATGCCCTATTTTGATGTGTAATATTCACTTTTTAAATTTAAAATACAAAAAAATTGTCTATAAACATATGAGTAGGATGTAAGATAAATTAAATAAAATAAACAACAATAATGAATGCCAAATTGGATTCAAAATCGTCTTAAATGCAAATAAAAATAACATTCAGCAGTTTTTCTCGACAGTCATTTTACTTAATTTTCAAAAACAAGTCTTACAGTAAGTCTCAAATTTTCAAATGTTTTGCATTTGTTTTTATTTACACCTTATTCTATGAAATTTTTTTTCAATTTCAACCATTATTATCCGCAAATGACAATAAAATAACTTCTGCACACCTTTAGCTGTTCTTCAGCATTCGAATAGTTAGTTATAGATGGTATATCAGTGAAAAAGCACATTGCCAAAAAAAAATCTGTCATTCCGACCCATTTTATAGCCCAAATAGAAAAATAACTGTTATCAAAAGTGTTCTGTTAAAATAAAGCTAATGACGAAAATCTGCTTTACATATTACACCGTACAACTTTGATCAAATTTAATAAGAACGCGAGTACCACAATAATGATAATAAATAAAAGTAGAATCTTACCAAATTTGAAATCACTATATGTCGGGAATTTGGATAAAACATTGACGAATGAAAGAAATAGAAGCAAAGCAACGAAACTGAAAACACCGTTCGACATTTGCTCCAATTCACAGAAATAAGAGAAATTAACTCTCTAACGTTACATATTCAACTGTTTACACAATCAAATATCAGTTTTATGTAAATAACAAAGTCACTGTAATGCTCAAGCTTTCAGTTGATAATTATGCAAAATTTAGAATATAATTCAATAACAGAATGATACGATTCACATCCACGCGCTGCAATTGTAGGATATTGTTAGTTAGTGTTTTTTTTGTTTTGTTTTAATAAATTGTTTAAATTAACAAAAAAAAGAACCAGTTCTATTCTATTCCAACAAAGAACACGACATCTATCCAAGTTGATAAAAATTAACAATCTGTTGACTCACTGAATTACTGAATCATCTACCAAATAAGGTCCGTAAATAAGCAATAATAAATAAGAAGAAGAAAATTTCAATTTTACCAATTCTCAATGTTCACTTGACTTTTCGGCTAACATTAGCAGTTGTTTTGAGAAGCTTTCGCTTTTTAGCCACGGGTGTGGAATTTTCAACCGGCGACGATGGAAACGACCTCCCGGCTAATTCATAACAATGTTTAACGTAATCTTTCAGGTGGGGTTTAAATTTTCGCTCCAGACCGCTGCTATTCATGTAGCGCAGGGTGCCAAAAATTTGTCTCCTAGAATGGGCACGATCGTGTTTGCCAAAAACCCAAGCAACACCAGCAAAACCATTGGGATCGCGTCCATCCAATTCGTACTTGTCATTCATACTGAAAGCACAATTGTTCATCACCTTACGCGTATGCTTATTTTGAAAAATAAAACAAAAAGTAAAAATACAACAAAAAATATTCATATCTCATACTACATTAACCAACTGTAAGCAGTATTGACGTTCGCAGTCCATTCTATAACTTTTTTACCCCAATACATACGCATGTAACCGTTCATTTTCCCTTCGTATACCAGCTCCAGTTGACAAGCATTCCAATATTGATCATGAGTTTCTCCTGGAATAAATTTATGCAAATTTACACAAAATATACAAATATACGATGGTTTTTTTTGAATAAACCTTTTTCCAACTGTTCAGACGTGTAAATGTATTCTCTCTTCGCTTTGGCTTGCAATTTCAGCGTGTCCGCTGCCCATTTCGGTAGACATTTCAAAGAATCGTAATTCTCTGAATTGTAATGAACAAAATTGATGCTCAATTCACGGCGTACCAGCAACTGCTCAACAAAAGCATCTTTCACACTCTTGTTAGCTTTACTTGCGTTAACTTTCAAAATAATTTCCACAGTACTTATGTGGCCGAAATTGATATACGGAGACAAACCGCTCTGGCCATCCAGTCCAGGAATATTTCGCAATTTATCATAATTAGGCAACTTTTTGCTGACGAAATTGTCCAAAAGCTTCACCGCTTCACTGTGACCACCATGAATATTAGCTACCTTCTTCACCGTCGTATCTGCATTCAATTTTGCCAGAATAACATTGTCACTTTGTGACAAATCAATCAGCGGGAGATTGTCAGAAAAGAGCGGCTTATTTTTTGCAATCACCATTATGCACTCCGGTTCGACCAAATATTGTTTCGCATATTTCCATATCTTTGGACGTATAGTGTAAGCTGCGAATTCTTCCTTCTCACTAACCAATTCCACCGGAACCACGACGTTGGTTTCCACTTTCGTGAACCTGCACTCAATGTTATTGTTCACCTCATCGTACCTACAAATCATTGAAAATCAATCGACTGAATATTTTCAATAGGAATTTAATTCAATTAAAAGATAATTTCAAATTCCAACATTATTTGTCACACTTTCTTGCTTGAAGGAGATTAATTTCGCTTAAAAAATCTCAGACAAAATAAATATTTTTCAAAACATACAGTACCACCACTTGTACTTTGAAATTAAGAATAGTCGCATTAACAACATCTACATTCGAGATAAAATTCAAATGTCAAACAAACAATACTTACTGATCGAAATGGAAAATACACCTTACAGAATTAAATTATTAATTAAAAAGTGGTGGTTAAATTTAAATAAAACAGTAATCGAATAAATTTATATAATGTAAACAAAAGATATTTTCAAATGTTACCACTTATTTTGATAACGCATATAGCCGGCGTCGACGACCACTTCGCAACAATTTTCAGCCAATTTGGCAATCAAAATTTCGCACTTCCCATACAAGACTACCAAATCGATGTTTCGTTCTTTTTTCAACCGCTTCTCGAAATCTCGCAGACCATCCAACATGAAAACGCAACGACGTTCAGTTTCTGGAGGAAAATTGTCCAGTCTCTTGTCAGTGGGAAAAACAAAGCATGCCAATACGGGCACTTGATGCTCGTTCGCCTTCTGACATGCTAATTCCAAGGCAACATTAAACTTAACCCTGGGCGAAGTCTGAACCCAATACAGAACGTACTTTCCCCTTTCGTTGCAAGCTTTCGCATTCAACAGATGTATGCTTTTCTCGTACAGTTCCATTGATTGCTGCTGCCTAGTTGCCGTTTTTACATTGCTTTCAGCCATTTCTAGAAAAAATTATACCATACAATCAACAGAAACATTTATTAATGCACCACACAATCACGACAATTTAATTGATTAATTTATTTATCACAGTGTCTACTTCCAAAAAATGCATGGTGCACATCCAAGAAAACCGTGCAGTAGATAGATAGTATTGGCCAGATTTGTTGGTTAAGATTTAAAGGTGCAATTATTGTTGAAATAATAAAAAAATGCACCTTCATATAGAAACTGAAAGCGAAAATTTGCCAACAATTTCTTCTCACAGCGCAGTCGCCAAAAATGCCCAAATATAAATAAGCCAGTCTTCATATTCACCAAAAAATTGTCCTACTGTAAACATTAAAATTAATTTATCACGTCATCAATTAATAAATAAAAAATAATAATAATAACACAATATTGCTCTATATTTAAGTTTGTGTTGCTCTTCCACGTATGTTTTATGTACCTTTAGATAAATGTACTTTTTATAATGCTTGACTTTTTTCAACAAAATACAGTATCTTCAAGTTTTCTTGATAGACAAATTTTAAGAAAAATCTTGTTATATAATAAAATGTATTTGAAAGTTGAATAAAGTATGTTTTGGAAGGTTAAACAGATAATTAAGCCGGTGAAAGAATGAACTTCTTCTGTTCGATGTTCAATTCAATTCTACGTAGCTTTCCAATTTGATGATAGTTCCAGTTAGAGAGTGTTTATATTATTTTATAGTTTTTACTTACTGTTTAGAGTTTACTACCATGTCTGACAATTGGGCTGTTGATATGATAAATGACCTCTGGAAATCTAAAGACAAAATTCCTCAATATCGAGTAAGTATTCATTCGTTTAAACATTTTTGGGTATTATACATTTGCATAATAACAAAGTGTGACATGAAATGACATATATACATGTGTGTGTGCTTTTCGTTTAAAGTATGACGGGATGAGAATGGTATTTGAGGAGATGAAAACTTTGTATCAATCGAATCAGGTTGATGTGTAAGCAGATATTTTCAGTTTCAAAAATTGCAAATCAATGCATGTTTCTTTTTTTTTCAATACAGAAAAGCCGCTATAGAAGGTGATACAGAATTGCACACAGTGATTCAAGCAAGACATCTCAGTATCCAACGAAACAAGCGTTGCTTGACAGCTTATTTGTACAATCGCCTGGTTCGTTTGAAGCAACTTCGTTGGAAAGCAGGTAGCGTTCTGTCGGCTGAAGTGCGAACAAATCTTTCTGAACAAGAGGTAAAATTCGATCACATTCGATATATATCCACACACTGACTTTGGATTTCAGATAGAATGGTTTCAAAATTACAACCAAATTTTGGCAAAGTACATGCTCAATGTAGACAGTGATGGTATGCTGGATTTGACGTTGAATACACAGCCTCCGAAGCACATCTATGCGAGAGTTAGAAATTTTTTTCGCTTTTCCTGTTTGTTGGCTTTAATGTTGCAACAATTTTTAAAGGTGCGCTGTGTAAAGCATTATGGAATTTTCGAAACCGAAGACGGCCATCAATTCAACCTCTGCGAAGATTCTGAACACTACATGCTGCGTTATGATTGCCAGCAGTTGATCAATCAAGGTGTGCTGAAATATGTTCCGAATGAATGAAAACATTTTTACATTTAATATTACGCATATTGGTGTGCAAAAATGCAAAAAAGCATCAGGGCAGAGTATCTATCATATTCAATTAAACGACAATTATCCAAGTAATTTTTGTTTGATTTACCCCATTGAAGGGTACTTCCATTCGTGAATTGGACTGCGGGTCGATTTGACAGCCAAATGAGATACCCATTTCAACACATAATAAGGTCCACCAGCTTTGTCGTTTGTTCCAGATTTTCGCGATCCACCGAACGGCTGCTGACCAACAACCGCACCGGTGCATTTGTCATTCACGTAAAAATTGCCGCAAGCTTCTCGCAAATCCATGCGAGCTTGCTTTATAAAATTCCTTAAAAGAACATCAAATAATTGTAATAAACTTTTTTTTCAAGTATATTCTGTCAAAATAAAAATACGTACATATCTTGGGCAAAAATAGCACCAGTTAGCGCATATTCGGTTGAATCTTTGATCGACGCCAACACTTCATCGCACTGCGCATCGGGATACGTGATCACAGTAAGAACAGGACCAAAAATTTCCTTAACATGTCACAAAAGATGAAATCAATCATCATCAAGTGCAGTTTAATAATTTTTGTCCACACTCACTTCTTTCATAATTCTGTCATTCGGATCTGAGCACAGCAGTAGAGTTGGATGGATGAAATAGCCTTTTTCGTCATCATAATCACCACCGTACAGTAGTTTCAAGGATGGACTGGATTTTGCATGCTCAATATAGCTGCAGATGTTCTCAAATGCAGGACGGTCAATAACAGCCGACATGAAGACGCTGTAGTCACGTGGCTGAAAATGTAAAACTGATGCAAAATTGTTGATTATTTTATTATAGAATAAAAATTTACATCTCCAATTTTGATTTCTTTGCAAATTTCAATCAAAGCATCTTTAAACTCGGGCCACATACTCTGCGGTAAATACAGGCGTGAACATGCAGAACACTTCTGCCCTTGGTATTCAAAAGCCGCTCTAGCTGTGCACGCGACGGCCGTTTTGAAATCAGCCGAATGGTGAATAAAATGAAAATTTTTTCCTCCGCATTCTAAAATCACAAACAAATCAGTTACTTTTCAATAATGTACAATTTAGCATAATTTCAATTACCTCCAGAAAGTCTGGGAAAATTGTCATAATTTTCAACATTGTTGCCAACTACTTTCCAAATGTGTTGAAAAACTGGCAAACTGCCAACAAAGCCGACGCCAGCTAAATGCCTGTTAGACAGCACAACTTGGCCGAAAATTTCCGATTGGGAAGGTATAAAATTAATTACACCATCAGGCAAGCCAGCTTCGCGCAATATTTGAAATGAAATGTAGTTGCTAAGCATTGCTGTTCTAGCTGGTTTCCATAAAACTACATTACCCTTGAAAAAATTAAATTTCCAACAACAACAACAACAACGGTAATAATAATAATAATTCAACAAACCATCAAAGCTGGGCAACTGCTCATGTTGCTACCAATTGCGGTAAAATTGAATGGCGAAATGGCGGCAACAAATCCTTGCAAACCACGAAAAAGCAGCTCATTTTGAATATCATTCGACGAAATTAGACGTACTTTTTCCAATTGCAACGCATAATAGGCGTTGAATCGCCAAAAATCGACAAGCTCACAAGCGGCATCAATTTCCGCTTGTACAACAGTTTTTCCCTGTTCAATAAATAAATTTACAAGCGAATTTAAATTTCAAAAAAAATAAACAACAAACTATGCTTCCTACTTGTCCAAGCATGGTGGCCGCATTCAGATCCATTCTGTATTTGGTGGAGGCTAAATCGGCGGCTTTGAAAAATATTTCGGCGCGCTTTTCAAGGGGCATTCGTTCCCAAGCCAAACGACTTTCCAATGCTACATCGATGGCTTTTCGGATCAAATTCTGATGAGAAGAAATATTTTAATTAATGAGAAAAAAAATATATATATATATTCCTTCTGAAACAATTAGAAAAGACAAAATTCACTGCACATACTTTGTCGCAAACTGCAACTCGAGCTAACACTGCTTTATGATCAAACGGCTAAAAAATGATAAGCATTGCAAAAAAATAATATAAATTTAAAAAAAGAAATCAAACTTACCATACGTTGCTCAGCGGTGAAGCCACAGTCGAACATTTCATTGCCAATAACGGCATGTATGTTGTTCACCTGCTTTGTCAAACGTGCAAGTGCTTGATCAAGTTGAATTCTCTCATCGCTTGCCGGAGCGTAGCTGAGCACCGGTTCGTTTTGAGGTGTTTTCAAAAATTCTGCCGAAGTAAGCGTTCTATAATTTCATTGATAAAATAAAAAATTATTTTCTCTGACAATTCAATTCTGATAATTGAACTGAAGTTAATTTTCATTAAAATAAAAATAAATCATTTGGCTAAATGGAAAATATTGTCTACCTGAAAAATGTTCGTAAAGCAAGTCTTGAGCCGCTAATCATCTTCTTCATTGGATTGAACATCGGCGTCATCACTATGTAGAAAAGTGAACAACTTTTCCCAGTTTTCAATGGTTCTTTGGAAAAGAACTTGAAAAACAACAACAACTGAATTTCATATTTATTAATTTATTTATTTCGATGCAAAATAAATGCGAAATACAATTGAAATTTACAATGTTGAACAACATTCAACATTCATACTTTTCAGATACATCAAAAAGCATTCTGTAGCTTAAATCAAAAACAAATTCATCATAATAACACTTTTGACATAAATTTCGTTAATATTTTAAATTTATATTTGGCAATAAATTTACATTGATAATGAATAATAAAACGTAAAGTTATAAAATGTCTCAATTTTTTACAGTAATCTTGGAATAATCAAGTTTAGATTTGCATATATCACTGCGAAAAGAAAGTAGAAAAATACCAACTGCACATTGCTGTCCAAAGGAACGTATCACAAAGCGCTTCTTAAAAATAAAATATAAAAAAAGTTTAATTATCAATATCATTTTACAAAATATCAACATAATGTTTGTTCGGTGTTGTTTAATAACAATAATGTTGATTAATAATATAATAGCAGTAATTTTCGTAGAAGTGATGCCGTTTATTTGACAAGAATTAAGTGTAAACTTTAAAACGAACGTCTGAAATTCAATTTTCAAAAAATAAAAAATAGCTTGCGATTCTTGCTCATTTGAGCTCTGCTTGCATTTTTCAATCTGCTTCAACTTCAATTTCTTCTTCCGTTTCTTCTTCAACAACTGGCGAACCCTCGTCGGACTTTACCTCATTATCTGACCACTGATTATTATTATCCTTAGCCGGTGGTTGATTGCTCTGATCAGTATCCAATTTTTTCTCGCCTAAAATGAATAATAATCAATAAAAAAACAATAAAAAACCACTACTAAAACCATGAATGACTTTTGTCGACAAAATTACCAGCAGTATCGTCAACATGTTTTTCTGCTTCTGCTTCTTCGTCGTCGTCGTCGTCTTCCTCTTCAATTGGATTTACAATCATCGAACGAGCACTCTAAATAATAAATACAGTCCAAATCAACCAGGCGAGACAATTATCTGTTAATAATGAAATTAAAAATAACAATGTTTTTACCAATGCAGCCAATTCTTGATCATTGAAATCCCTGTAACGGACGATTAAACGTGAATTCGGTACAGCACTGTGCACGTGACCATCTTTCACTCTGCGACGATTCAAACGTACTCTGCAAAACAATCAATATTTAAAATCACAAAATAAAATTCATAATCAAAAAACAAACCGATCACCTAGTTTCCAATTCATTATAATAAGCACGTCCATCACGGAAGGAGAAAAAATGATTCTCCTCATATCCCACTGAAGCTTTGTTCTTGACCGACCAATTGTACTCCCGCAATAGTTTAAAATCAAAACTAAAAATTGAAATCAATATTATTTTTAAAAAATAATAAATCAAACAAATATATCAAAAATAATACGGCGTGCTCAAATCCATTTCACTAATATCTTTTCCTTCAACCGATTTCAACTTTCGAATAGTTTCTAACGTTGGCACAAAATACGCCACAAATTGTTCGCCTTTTTCATCCATCATACCCCTTTGAGAAAAAAACAACAAAAAATAGTTTATTCGCATTTCATATAAAGTTTACTGTACCGAATCATAGCTCTGCAAATTTGATCGGTAGCCAAAGTTTCTTCTAATGATGTTTTATCACGTGGAGCTGGATCAACGTCAAATATAACTTGAGCAAAAGGATACTTCCAAGCCTTGAAAAATTAAATTAAATTTAAATTAAACTTTTAAATAAAACAAACAACTCACATCAAAATCTGGTAACAAAGGCAACTCTTCCACTGCATAAACATCGCGTTTGCTGAAATGTTCACGCACTGGCTTTTTTGCATCTTCAAAAGTCTTGTTGATGGCAGTGAGTTGGCTTTCTCGGTCGCGATACAAAGAAGCTTCTTTCAACACTTTTTGAATGTGATAGCCGAGTCTGAAATTTCGTCACACACACATTACACACTTTTGGATCAATTAATATTTAAAATAAATAAATAAACATATTTATAACTGTACAGAAAAATAATCAAAATATATACTTTGTTTCTTGACGTTCCGTTTGAACGCCAAACCGACTATAATCCGTTGAAATATATTCAGTTCTTCTCATCCACGGTACAGCTTTTGTTCCGTGACGACTCCTAAAAAATAAAACAAACAGAACATTCAAATATTTTCAGTAACAACAAACTTTTCTATTTAAATTGATAAATTTACTTCTTCATAGTTGACAATAATGTATCTTCATCTGAGCAGAGCAATTCATCAGTGGGATGCAATTGCACAGGTTCTGAACGATTAATTTTTCATAATAATACTAATAATTTCAAACATACCGTTCGGATTCGGCTCGTATTTATCAATCAAAACAAGATCAATGAAAATTCCAACATCATCTTCCGTCACAAGTTCGCCAGTGTATGCGCGTTCCATCATCGTTGTTTCGTACTTGACGTGCCGATCGGCAGGAAATGGGTGTGGCAAAAATTTCGCCTCAAACGGCACATCAGGCAGCGTGTTCGAGTACATCGGTTTAAACGGCATATCATATCTAGATAAAAAAAAATTGAATGCTGATTATTGTTTCTTTTAATGTGCACATTTTTTCAACATCACACCTCACTTCATTTCTCGAAGTTGAATTGACGCTTCGACCGTTTGACGTGCCCGGCTGGTGGAGGTTGTTTTTATTTACGGCGGACATCTTGGAAAAACTTGAGCTATAAAATAAAATCAAAAGCAATACGTATTACAACTTTACACGCGAAAATACTTTCCGTAATTATCTTTTATGGAAAAACATTCATAAAATTAAGAAAATAAAAAGCTGTTAAATGTTTAAAAAAAAGATTTTTTTTATTCTTTACATAATTCACAATGACGGAAGAAGTGCTAGAAAATAAATGTTCTAGAAAATAATGGATGCTACTTTACAAAACTGACAAACTGATCACTTACTTGTTTATCTCAGCGTAAAGCACTCTGACAATAAATTGCCTACAGTATACGTGATAATCAGTACATAATGTACAATTTTCTTTATAAAAAAAGTTCAATAGAGAAAAACTATATATAAATTTAAAGTACATCTCGCATATTATTTTTATTTAAAAATTTTAATCCATTAACAAATTTGTCAAAAAAAAATATTTATATTCGTCCAGCCAGGTCATTGCTCATTGATTAGCCATTTTCGCCTGTGTTGTGATTGGTTGGTTGAATGATCGATTTCTTTGTTTGCAAAAACTACTGCTCTGCATGCTGCATGCATGTAGCGAATAATGAATTCATTGCCCCAAAGCATTGATGATGATTAAAATGAAAAAAGAAACTTGACTTTACACAAATTCACCTTTATCATTTGAAATGAATAATAAATAAATTATCCGCACATACTGCTTACTTTTAAGTTTATCATTTGTTTATTTGTAAAATGTAGGCAAAATTTCTGTTTATTTGTTTGTTGGTTTGTACTATTTTACCACAACTGCTGCTGTTGGTTATGAATTATTGAATGGAAAATGGAACTAACAACAACAACAACGATAATAAATTTGATCAAAATTTCAATTTAAGCATTTTATTCTGTTCTGGTATATACATATATAGTTGTTTTTGTTTCATTTTATTAAACTTTAAACTTGCTGATGTGTGATTCAATTGAGACGCGACCTGGAAAATGCGACAACCATCGGCTTGCCGTGCAATATGTAGCCGTTGCAAGATTGCAACGCGGCCTCGGCTTCTTCAACGGAACCAAAAGCCAAAAACGCCTGCCCATGCAGACGTCCCGTCTGGATCACTTTGACGTGGAATTGGTGTTCGGATTCGGCATTTTGGACAAAATTGCCAAAAATGCGCCTCATCTCCGCATCGGTAACACGTTTGGACAAATTTTTCACGTACAGACGAGAACAACGCTCGCCGGGGCTGTAGTTCTTGAACGCCGGCAAAAGCTTCATCTGCTCTTGGTCAACGCGATTGCGTTGGATTTCTTCGACGCTGATCAGCGGCAATGATAGTTCAGCAGCTTTGATGGCACCGGAAAATTCACCACCGCCAATGTCGGCTTTTTCTTTCGGCAAAGGTGCCGGGCCGAATGTGCCGAAACCACCGGAGCAGTGGAGAAGGGTGGGACCGCCGTCGGCGGGCAGTGGTCGCAAGTGGACAGTAGGGAACTGCAAAGCGGGACGCTTGGTCGCCGCTGACCGTGGAACAACGCCCACAGTTCTGGGGGCTAATTTCGCTGGCAGTATTCCACTTCTGATGGCTCGGATTTGCTTTTTCAAGTGATCACGGTCGGCCGAGCCGATCGACTGCTTCTCAGCAACCCAACAACGGCCGGTTAGCTCTGTTTCGGGAAGGTCGTCTTCCATGTCCGCGACAATCCACTGGTCATCGTCGTCGTCGAACGGACAAGGCAAGCAGAGCTTGTTCATCAGATGCAATACCTGCGTGTAGAATTCGGGGTACTTTTCCAAACACCACGAGATCCGACGCAAAGCCAACCGATTGGGCCGAGGGTAACGGTAGGCCAGTTGACTGACGGTGGGGCATTTTTGCTCGACCATGCAACGCGCCAACTGCTGCTCCAAGCTTCCCCGAAGCTCTTCCGAGGCGCAACTGCTGCCAGCCGAATCCCAAACGGTCGGTATGCAATGGCGATCCTCCGCCCTGGCCCAAGTGACAACCAATCTACTTCCTACCACATTCAACTGATGCAACTGAAGCAGGGCAACTCTCGCCTCTTGGACACTTCGAAATGAAGCAAACGCGCAATGCTTCAACGGACCGTCAGAGCTCATCACTCGAACCCGACAAGCGCCAAACTGTGACAACAAACTCATCTTGTCCGAATCGGTCAGACAAGCCGGCAGATGACGCACAAGCAATGTACAATTCAACGTATCTACATAGGAAAAGGTGGATGTGATCATTTCTGAAACATTCACAAAGCAAAATCACCTATGAACAACAAATCAGTAGTTTAAAGAATTTTTAAAAGAAATAAATAAATAATAACAAAAGAAATATGATCATGATGACAATGGCAATAAATACATATATACAAATATACATATACATATAATATACATGCAGCAGGTTTTCCGCTGATGCTTTTTATTATAAAACATCTTTGACAATCACTGACTACTGATAATTTAAAAAAAACAAAATTTATTAAATAAGATCTGCTTGTAAAAGATTCATCTTGGGCATTCAGCAACGTGGTAAAGTGGTACTAGACGTGTAAAAGTAAAAAAAAGAGGAAGGGGAAAGGGGAGAGAAAACAATCATGAGCTGTTGTTCAGCTCTTGTTATTTTTGTCCTCGGTAAAGCTGATGAAGGGAGAGGCTAAAATTGGAATTCATGTAATAATCGCCATCGCTTGCCGGCGGACTCAGACGTATTAGCCACGGCTTGGATTTCGGTTCCGCTGTATAAAGGGAAATTTGAAGTGAACAGAAAAGAAAAATCAAACACAACTGCTTACAAATAACCGGAGTAATCTCGGGCTGATTCAACAATTCAGGCTCTCGTTTTATCGAAACACTTCGACCGTTCAGTGCTCGACTGATTGCACCGCCGGATATAGAGCTCGTCCGTTGCAACGCGACCGGAGATGCAACTGGCGGATCCACTTCCTTTGAAAACCGATCCTCATCCTGGAAAATGCTCATCATCAATTTATAAAAGACAACCAAACAATTTCACATTTATTACCGGCATCGTGAGATTGTCAATATTGATCTCACGAGCCAAATCTCTAACCAGAAACACGTCAATCGGTAGTTCTTCACTTTTAACCAACAACGCGTACACTGTAGTATCATTCTCACTCTGAAAAGAAATAAAAAAAATACTCTCCCTTCTTCTTTAATATTATTACAATTACAGTATTGAAATTTCATCATCACTGACATCAAATGAAACGGATCAAAATGTACAAAAACAACACAAAAAAATCATGTGTTACTTTCTTAAAAACTGACTCGCCCTGTTTATTTAGCAACATTGCTGAAACATTGAAAAGGTGTTGTTCAAAATATTTTTTAAAAAAATTTCTTTTTTTTAATCTTACGCTATTTCCCCAAATATAAAATCACCTTGTACGGAAAAGGCACTTCCAGATCAGTACCAGTATCTGCTTTGATAGCAAATACTGTCGACCCGGGAATATATGCGGCCAACTCTTTTTCATTTACGTAGTAAGCATCGGAATTGTTGTCAGCTTCAATGACGTTTTTTATACTCTAAAAATTATCATCATTTTTAATCTGCAAAACAAGCACATGCTGGTTGTTTGTCTGCTGTTTGCGTTTAAATTTTAAGAAGCAAAAGTAAAAACAATCGCATAAACATCGCATGTACCTGTTTCAACCATTTGATATGACTGTCCAAGCTGCGTTCGACTCGTTCTTGTTCCGTCAATTCGAGTTTCAAATTGAACAGCGCCTCTGTGGCGGATGGGTTCAGTTCACCCAGCTTGCCAACTGCTCCACCTCTGAGAATGATCCCATTTTAATTAAAATTAAAAAGTGAATAAATTAATTATTCACTGATTATTAATTGAAATTCAAACTCACTTCCACTGCACGCTGTTCTTTGACTTCTTTTCAATCAATCCGACACCTTCCAAAACGTTTGTAATATCATAAATGCGTCGCTTCTGCTTCACTTTCAGTCGATCAGCAGCCTAACATATGAAAAAAAATATTTAACAAAAAAAAATCAACAGCCAGAAGCAATCTGTGCTAATATAAATTTAAAAATAATCAAATAAATTAAAATAAATTTCACGAGCAAATTCAAAATTAACTTACAACGTTCAAATCAACAACACCATCTTTGGCTTCTTGGAGAACTTTCAAGAATTTCTGAGTCAACAAGCCCAACGATTTTTCAGCGCGAGCACCAATTGGCGAAGAGTGACCATAAGCACCGGGTTCTACAACATCATCGAATTCTTCATCATCTGACATCATGATTATAAGGCAAAACAATCCACAAATGTCGTCTCAGCAATATGTCGTTTTCAATAACACTATAAACAGTTAAGAGTACTAAAGTAACAACCGATGGATTACTGTATTTGTTGATAAATTCACTGACCCAGTTGAATTTTAATTTATTCAACTGAAAATTACAACAATAATTATTGTTTTTAATTTTTTAACTGATATTTAAATTTTAAAACATATTTTAATATCCATTAACAAAAATGTATTCCCATTGACTACAGTAATAGTGGATAGTAATACTAAACAAAAGAAAATTTCTTCTCCTTAAATTTCACTACCAATTTGAAATTTTCAGTCATTTCGACAATTCGCAAGTCAATATATTAGAATTCAGTGAATTTATTTTTAAAATACAAAATTGCACCATTGCAGAAGTTATAGGTGACACTTCAGAGAAGAAAAAAAAGAAAGAAGTAACCTTCATCGCATCTCACTGAAAGATACGTAAACATTTTCAACTGGCTCAATTTTCATGTCACTGAAGGCGGTCATCAAATCTCCGGCAATGCGGTGATAACGAAGCAACGTTTGCTCTGACAACGGTGGATGCGTGAGCGCCATCTCCACCGACGTCACAGCACCCAAGATCATGCTTGACGACATCTGGTGAAATGGAGGTGAGCCGCTCAAATGGCTCAACGTTAAATTGTAACGACGTGCTCGGTCTATGTGTTCCCGTGTTTCTGTCGTTTCCGCGTCCAACGTCCCAATGTCAATGACATCCCGTTTGGTTTGGAGTACAATTTTCGTCATTGTCGACTCGTCATCTTCAACGGACGGAATTGATTCGGATTTTTGCACAAACGAGTCACAAATTTCACTTGTGCACGAACTGAAATATGCATCACACATTAAAATCATCCTCAACAAGTTTCAACAAACTTCTCCCATGCCTGGACGGATAACCTTCCTGTTCTTCGGATATGATGTGAAATTTGTCCTCATCTGTCTTAGAACTTGTTCTTTGGCGGCGGCAGCAGCAGCACAACAAAGAAGCAGCATTTACCGGCATTGGGAGTCGTTGGCAAAATTTTCTCCTTTAATTAATAAGCCTGACCAGTGAAAGCGAACTGAACATCAACGCAAATTGAAGCTGCTGCATTCATTCGACATTTTCTGAAAATGTTAAACTGTTTCTGAAATTCAAATTTTAATTTATCGCGTTTTAAAAACAAGACGTAAACAAGTGAAAACAGTAAAAAAATATCACAATCCTATTAACATTGATTCGAACGTGCAAGAATTTTATACCATTGCAGTATAAACACAATCAAGTCTGCACAACAGTTGTTCAATTGTTCATATGCAAGTTGAAACTATTAAATTAGAAATGTATAACTTTTGAGTTGCCGTACAATCTGAAAAAAATTGTAATAAAGTAAAAATGAAACATTATAAATACTTAATTTAAAGAAAATGAATGAATCGACCAGTACTTGTGCAATAGATAAGCTTTTCAATTGTTTAAAACGAGGGGATAATTTTTGATATTTACACACAAAATAAACATTGACATGTAATAAGTAAATAAGATGCATTGTAACATCTTGACATATGTATATGTATACCTTATTGACAATTTTGCTTGCATTAAAAAAACTAAATGTACCACATGTTCCATAGTTTATAAATTAATTTACTAACCATCAAAAAAGCAAAACAGCGTAATTTGCTTGTAGTATGTGATGAAATTCATTGGCTAAAACTGAAATGCCGAAGAAAAGTGAATTTCTTTTTCCAACTTACAGTAATGAAAATCAAGTAATGTTAATACAGTTCAACATACATTCAATGTGATTATTTTTATTTTTTTTCAATATAAATGTAAATCATAAATCACTTCTGATCACTATTATGATATTTTTTTAAAAAAAATTGCCTACAGTCTGCTGCTGCTAACTGCTGCCGTCGGTCATTGCTTTTTTCTCAATTACGCGCGCACTGGCAGCATAACTAGCCACCAGTCTGTCACAATTGATCGATGCAGTGAATTGCAAAAAATTAAATTTTTTTTAGTTAACAAATAAAAAACATATTACTCGAACTGTTTGGGAAAGCGATTGCGGCCAGTGAATTCATTCATCACCATGTATGTACACAATTTGACCGACAACTGGCAGATTGAATGGAAAAAAAGCAACAACATATGCAGAGTAGAATGACAAGCAGATCAATTTTTTTCGCATCATATGCAAGTGTCACCAAATATTTATATAAATTTAGTTGACGAAGTTTGAAACTCTCTATTGTGTGTGTGCGTACACGCACCTTTGCAGTTGAAAAGCATTTCATTAATTTTGTTGACATGTTGAATGCTTAAAAAAGCAAGAATGAACGAACGAATAAATGAATGAATGTATGAATGATAAATGTCTCTTTTTTTTCCATTTGCATTTGAAATAGTAGTTTAAAATTTTGCATCAAATAATGACCAGCTAGTAAATAGTATGTAGGTGGGTGAGATATTTTTGAAAAATTGTCAAAACAAGTATTTCTTGATTGATTCTGTCTGTGCAAAAACGTAGGCTAAAGTGTAGGTGGTGAAGACTTGTTTTCACTTTTGGCCTTCGAAAATTGCTGCTTTGGCAAAAATTTATGCAAAAATTGTCCACCAATATCTGTCGAACGTTCGAAGGGATATTTGAATAATGGATTCTGTTTTCTCGATTATTATGTACAGAATTCATTCATTCATTATTTATTAATATTGATGATCATCATCATTATCATCATTTATTTCAAAATGACAATATATTAATAATAACAAAACAATTGACAAAAAGAAAAGGTCGAAAGTGTGACACAGAGCGGTTGACAATATACACGGATAACGTTGAGGAAGGGAAGGGGAGGGACAATCCGCACGTGCACGCACACTTGCTTGTCCAATTCCACATTATCATTATCATTTTTTAATAAAAATATAAAACGGTCAATCAAAAAAAATTTTCATTTTCTCCAACAATTGAGAAAACAAGCTCGGTTATTAGTTAGCTAGCCAATTCGGCACAGCCACACAATGATGAATGGAATAAAGCTCTTCTTCGATGGTGTAAACCCAGTATTATAATTGAAAAAATACCATCTTCTCTGTTCAACGAACAATAATAATTAGTGTGTAAATGTAACAAACAATTGTCAAGAGGGAAAAAAGAGGACGAGTAGAAAATAAAATTTTTTAAAAAAAAAGAGGTGAAAAATTTAGAATATACCAAGAATAAAACAGACATGATAATAAAAATAAATACACAAATAAATAAATATACCCTGCTTGTTTGTATGTGTGCTTTGTTGTATTTGCATTGCTTGTGTTGAATAATTTGCAAGAAGAATGCCTGTGTGTGTGTGTGTGTGTGGTGTCGTCGGTCAGTGCCAGTATGGCTGCACGGAACGAATGTGGAACCTGCCACAATCGATTAGGTACGAACAACAAATGGCCACTTTTCATATCAATCATCAATCAATCAATCAGTCAGTCAGTCAATCAATAGATGTGTATTTTTTTTCTACTAAAATTTCCACTTGTTCATTAAAAAAAATTTGCTTCGTTGTTGTTGTTGTTGTATGTGGATTGTTGCAAACATCTTTCACAAATGATTGACAGGATAATGTCTGGCATAACCGCCGGCACTGGCACCGGCACCGCTGCTCACATCCGTGTGGGATTTGATGATGATCGCTTCGGTGGGCACGTAGAGCGGCTTGCCGCCGTGCGTGGCGCCAACGATGGTCCGACGGTCGCCTCTGGAGGCGGGTCTGCAACAGCAAAGACGCAAGCAGAAACGCTTCCAAGAGTCCAACGTTTTCGGCGACCAGATCCAAATGCCGGACGTGATGCCGACCACCAGGCACATGAAATACTTCAACACGGCAATGCTGAATTCGGGCTTGGTCGGCTGATGAGCACGGCCGGTGGCCAGGGCGCAGTCCGGACCTTGGCACGTGATCCCAATTTCCCAAAGCACTCGGTAGTGTTGCTCGTAGAAATAGCAGCCGATCAGTATGGTCGCCGGTATTGTGTAGAGCACGCTGAAAATGCCAATTCGAACCATCAGCTTTTCGAGCTTTTCAATTTTCGACAAGCCCTGCTGCTGTTTGACAATATGATGGATGCGTACCAACGAGACGAAGCCGGCCATCAGAAAGAACACGCCCAACACCAGGTAGGCGAACAGTGGTCCGAGGACGAACCAGCGCAACCAGCTGACGTCGGTATTGCCGACGGAGCAGATGCCGCTGATCGGATCACCGTCCACGGCGGATAAGGCCAGAATGGCGACCGTTTTCACCGAAGGTAACGCCCAGGCGAACATGTGAAAGTACGGCGAATAGCCGCTTATGGCCTCGTTGCTCCACTTCAAGCCGGCAGCTAAGAACCACGTCAACGACAACACCACCCACCAAACTGAACTCGCCATGCTGAAAAAGTACGTCAACAAAAATACAACTGTACACACAGCGGCCGGACCGCTGCCACTGGAGCCGGTCCTTATAGCTGAACCGTCGCAGGCGACTGGATCGTGACCAACCACCAACCGGATTAAATATCCACCGCTTACCATGAGATAACAAAACGATAAGAAAATGATCGGCCTTTCCGGATAATGGAAACGATGCATGTCGATCAGAAAAGTCAAAACGGTGACCAGGGTCGACATGAAGCACAAAACTGCCCAAAGACCGATCCAAAACGTGACAAAGTGGTGATTTTCAGAGCTCATGAACAGACCACGACACGGATAAGTGCAATGCGAAACGTTGCCCACTTGGGCGTCCGAGCTGGCCACCGGCACGAACGGCGCCCTGCACTGGCACGAACATGCGAACCTCGACGTGGGCGACTGGTCGAACGTTGGAGGGCGTCGGCCGGTTGGTCGTACGGTAGACGAGCCAAAACCGGAGCCGGCGTTGTTGTTGCTGCTGCTCTGCTGTTGTTCAGTTTGGTTCGAATCCATGCACAACTGATCCGGCTGACCGAAGACCGGCAACTTGTCGCAGTCCAAATTCGGGGGCCATTCGAAACCGTACTGGCGCATCAGTGGCGCGCAGCCGGCCCTGGCCCGTTCGCATACCGACCTGCAGGCCGGCAACGGTTTCGGATAATCCGCTATGCAAATCGGCGTGTACATGCTGCAGAGGAAAAAACGCAAATCCGGACTGCAGTTGATTTCGACCAGCGGCCAGAACTGGTGCACTTCCATGCCGGCTTCTTCTTGGGTTTGGTGGTTGAATTGGTTGGGCATTTGGGTCATATTGTAGCCGATCGACTTGCACATCGGGATGCTGATCTCCTGACATCGTCGGTACTGGGCTTGTTGACCAGTGTTGGAGAAAGGTTTGCCGAACGCGACCACCGTAACTGCGTAATAAAGCTGCAGTGAGAACAGCATCGGCGTCAGCATGACGCGCGTCGTCAGTGGTCAATCTCTTCTTCTTTCTTTTTATTCCTCACTGTTGCTCTGTGCAGTCTTCTTATCCAAACAGCACCAGAGTTACCTGAAAATCAGAAGAAAAAAAACTAAATATTTTTTCAATATACAACAGTAATAATGACGATGATAAGCGAGCGAGTAATTTATGGGATAAATCAATTTTTCCCCTCCTCTTCCATGTTCGCTCGGTGGGAAAGCAGAACTGGCAATTGTTGTATCCGTAGAACAATTGCGAACGGTCTAAGGTCAAGGTGGTGACCAGTGTGAACGTGAACATATACAGTGACACGTTCGCTGTAGCAATTAATGTGCCTGACAGTGGACTGAAGCGAGAGAACCAGTGTCAGCAGAAATTGTCCATTTACTGATATAATAAGCGTGGAAGGTTTTTACCAAGCACGCCATGCATCGACCAACGTGCTGCGTTATATGAATTATTAAGCATAAGTTGATTATCCGATGGTGGTCGCAATTAGCTATCAAAGTGAAACCAAAGCAGCAGCAGCAGCAGCAGCAGAAAGTAGGCAAGCAAGCAAGCAAGCAAGCAAGCTAACCAGCCAGCTTGCCCAGTCAGCCAAGCTAGAAGCTAGAAAATCGATCGCTTGCCAAGCTTTTGCCCGGCACTTGTCCAACTGAGGTGGAGTGGATAGAAATTCATTAGCCGAAACAGACAGCCGGCATAAGGTTGCAAAAATAAAGAATTATGAAGAAGCAAAATGGCAATAATATGCATGCATATAAATAAAATAGACGTGTACGCGCGTGTGTTCATCATTCATTGGCTTTTCAGAAATGCTTCATAGAAATATAATGCACACACTGCCCGGGGCTAATAACAATGAACGAAAATGAAGTAAGACCAGCAGATGTTGAACGTTGAAAATATGCCAAACTAATAATATATAACAATGATGATGATGATGATGATGCTGTTGGCTGATGCTTTTTATGCCAAGCATAGAGCAAACTACGCCCACGCAATCCCAATCAAAGAAGCAGTAAAGTTTGAACAGTCGGATCTGGGGGGGGGGAGGGTTTTCCATAGCGAAGGCGATGTTTGATATGTCAAAAAGTGAAAACGCCACTGCTGCGTTGCTCCGCCTCTAATGGCGAGTGGGCGTGGCAGTAGAAAACAGGAAACAAAATGGGTCACACACACACACAGTCTAATATAAAATGAGTAAAAAGCACAATGAAAAAATAATCGACCGGATAAAGATGTAAATTTATAGGAAAAAATTGATTATTTTCGTGAGGATAATTTTTTTTGAAAAAACAAACATAACATAACATAAATAAGAAATTATTAAACGTTTTTAAAAAAATATTGTTGTATAAATGGACGTTAAACTGAAGCTTCAATGACGAGTTGGTTGGTCTCTAACCGCACAGCAACAACAACAAGAATAACAAGAAAAACATGACGACGACGAAAGCAGACGAACATGTTTTAACAGCTAGCTTAGCTTGGCTTAGTTAGCTGGTTAGTCAGTTAGCTAACTTAGCTATCCAGCAAATCAGTTAGTTAGTTAATTGAAATTTATGAATCATTTCAATGTATACAATAATGAATTTTTATAAAATACAAAAAAAACAGTTTAAAAAATTAATAATAATAATAATAATTCCTACCTATATAAAAATGAAGAAAATTTGAAATTTGAAATCAATAATAATGAAAATAATTAAATAATATAGTGTTGTGCGTATGTGTGTGCAGAAGAGTAAAGAGTAAAGAGAAAAGAGAAAGAAGAAGAAGAAGAAGAAGAGAAAAGGGAAAAACCTGTTTATTTAGCAAATGGAAAGACAAGAGCTCAGAGAATATTGACACTGCTAGGCTTTCAATCGAACGAGTTGTCAAATTCGATTCCATCGGTCGCGTCAAAATTGAGCCACGTCAAAGCATTGCTTATAGACAACAGTGATTTTTCCAAAATATCCACCGTATACAGAAAATCAACAATCAAATTTAGTCAAAATTCTCTAATATGCGAGTAATTATTATATTATTTGCATTTTATTTAAAATTTTAAAGCTTACTTTAAAAAAATAAAACCAACTTTTCCGCTTGACCTGCTTGATATAGACGTGAGAGAGAGAGAGAGAGAGGAGAAATAATAATAATAATAATTATTATTATTAATAATTTGCACGACTGAAAAATTTCCAAAACTCACTGACCGACCGACCAGCAGACATGACCGCTGCTACTGCTAGTGCAACTATGAAATGATTAGTCTGGATGGCCCCAGTCGAACAGATTATTAAGCTGTGCTAGTAGTAGTAGTAGTAGGAGCACTATTATTAGCTGTGGCTGTTGTTGTAGTTAAATGTTTGCTCAGTCCGAGTGCCAAGTGGCGAGAGAGGAAGAAACGGTTCGGTCAACGGGCAGCAGATTGAGGGTCGACTGGACGTCATGTGGTGCCGGTCAGCAGCGCGCGAAAAGGGCGGAGTCCCAGGAACAAGGCCAGCGGTTAGAATGACCACGAACATTCGGTCGACCAGGAAAACAATGACCACTACAAAAAGGGTTCATTGTTTGCCGGCTGGCGACCATTGTCCCGTCGACCTGTTTACACGGGACTAATTGGCTGTGCGAAAATTGACCAAGCTTTGTACTAGCTGAACAATAAGCCAATGAGTAGCAATTTTTTCGTCCCGCCATTTTTTTTCCTATTTGTTCGTTTGGGGCAAGTGGCAGTAGCAGGATGAAGAAGAAGAGGAGGAGGAGGAGCATAAGCATAAAGTAAGCTTCCATGTTAGCCGGGTCACGCATGGAAAACCTGGAACTGTCACCGCAGGACATATCGATATTGAATTGATGCCCGCAACGACGACGACGACGACGGACCGCCCCCTTTTTCCGCTATTCATCCTCTATTTTGACAACCACGCTGACACTAACCGCCGTCATTGACAAATGATGAACGCACCTAATTCGACCTTTTCAACAAAAATTCCCAACCTATCTATACATTACTATTATTATTATTATTATTATTATTGTGGAAAATAATTGCAATAAAAGTAAGTAATAAATGACCATGAACTTTACATTTTTACCAAATAATTGGAATGCTGATTTCTGGAA
This sequence comes from Trichinella spiralis, assembly GCF_000181795.1. Classification (NCBI taxonomy): domain Eukaryota; kingdom Metazoa; phylum Nematoda; class Enoplea; order Trichinellida; family Trichinellidae; genus Trichinella; species Trichinella spiralis. Next base: position 11,066,444 of record NW_003526941.1, on the reverse strand, counting down.
ACATTTTTTCACAAATGTGAACTATGCAAGTGTAAAACGATTAATTATTATTACTATTATTATTATCACATTTCGACGTGTTAGCGGATTAATTTTTCTTCTTCATTTATTGAATGGAATAAAAAAAGAAAAACAAACGAGCTATTCATACGGTAAATGACGACAGTAAACTGTAATAATATTTTTTTTCCAATTTCACAATCATATGAATATTTTATTTGAATTTATAAAATTTAAATAATTAATACTCACAGTGAATTATTGATGCTGAACGATGATTGTTGAAATTGGAATAAATTGACCAACAAACAACAACGCGACGGTGGTAATAATTGTGTGGATGTTCATTTTTGGTGAACTGAAAAATGCTTATTGACACGTCAATTGATGGAAGAAATAAATGCTGACAGTGTTGTTGTAAAAATGTGCGTAAAGTGAAGAGAAATTCAATTTTCGCGTCGTCGACCTTGGCAAAAATTCCTACCACTACGTTCACTGGACAACAATATATTTGCGTGATTTGTATGAAAATCAACAACACAACATCGACCGACCGGTCTTTAAAAATCAAATCTCACAATGATCACAAGTAAATTTATCAAATAAAAAATATATATTAATTTATATTGTTGTTTTGAGAAGAAAAGGATTTTTTTTCTCTCTCTCGCCAAAACTATTATTTATTTATTATTATTATTATTAATTGTGAAAAAGAAATAATAACTCACTTCGATATAAGAAATAAAAATGAACGCAAAATAGATCGATCAGAAATTTATGCCAAAGTGGAAAAAATGCATATAAGCTTGCCTACTTGCTTGCTTGCTTGCTCTGCACCAGGCGGAAGTGAGTGAAAATGAAACTGCCGACTGGAGCTCGAATTTCTCTATTGAAATTTATTCAATCTACACTGAAAAATAATATACAACTATAATCACTGACTGATCAACGTTGCACGACAGATAAATTTTATTATTTTCAAAATAATCCAGAAAATTAGTAATTATTTTCACTGAGAATGTTTTTTTCCCTCGTCTTATAGTTGACGTGATCATGCTAAATTTATATATATATTTTTTTTTTCTTTCTGAGACCAACGCGTAAAAGACCTTTTCAACAATGTTGAATTGCAAATTTAGTAACATGGGAGAAAAAAAACCCGTCAACGGTTGGTTGTTGTAAGCAAACAAAGAGAAAAAAATGTAAATTCAAATGACAAAATATTTTCCCCTTTTTGTCGAAGAAAATTCATAAATTATATTGCACTGTGACAGTTGTTGAAAGAATTATCAATGGCGGCATTCACGTTCGACGAAATAATATTTCTCCATTAATTGAATAATGCATTTTTTATGAAAAATATCAATAATTTCATCCGAAAATATTGATTATTAATTTTTTTCAAAAAAAACTATTGTCAAAAAACAAAACAAATAAAAGAAAAAAAATTAAATCCATCTTATCATAATCGACTTACTGTAATGTGGTGTTATTTGTAAAGTTGTGTAAAATTAATTGACAAATAAGAGAAATTTTGCGGCATCAATCAAATTGCACTGAAGAAAGCTGATGATGATGGAAATTATAGTACCGAATTAGCTTGGTTGATATATGTTCGAATGAGCAAAGTTGAAATTATTTATATGAACAAAATGGCTCGCTTGGGCCTGCTCTGCTTGGTTGGGGCTGACGAGAGACAACGAACGAACGAGAGAAGAAAAATCACACAGAGAGAATGAGAATGAGAGAAATTCACAAAGTGTGAGCAAACAAGCAAAAAGCCTGTTTACTGCTGCTGTTGGCAAGAATTCAAATGACAGCATTCAAAGGAATCACATTCGATAATAATAATAATAATAATAGAACAAACCGAAATGTAAAATGATGAAAATATATTCATTGGATATTGTCGAAAAAGTGAATTGAATTTCTCATTCATACAAGCAAGCTAATATTGGAATCCGGATGTGCTACTGGGGCAAATTGTTCGATAACCGTATTGTTTGATTAGCAATACTGTTGTTTGCCAACAATGCAAATTTGCATTGTTGCCAAGTGAGTTGGACATTTTTTGCAATCACCAACCACCATTTCACAGCCAGCCAGCCAGCCAGCAGCAGCAGCACAACAAACAACACGTTACTTTTGAAACATCTGCTCATTGTCTGCTTAGTCACTTTTAGCTGAAATTTTGATAAATATGCGGATGGATATTTTTTGTCAATTTCAATCAATAAAAACGCCACCAGCTTTTCAATTCGATTGAAAAGAATGGAAAAATTTGTTGCTTTATATTCACTTTCTCACGATCATTTTATTTGGGATTTTTTTTTCTCAAAAGAAAAGAAAAAATTTCAACTGAGGTATGAAATTGAATTTACGAATAAATAAAACAAACTCTATTTGCTTTTCAACAATAATACGTGGAAATAATATTTTGAATTTTTCTACTGCAAACAATTATCATTGTTGTTTAGCTGTTCCAACGGTTGACGTAGAATTGTTTACGTTTGAAATGTGGAAAATTGGATGGGAAAAAAAATAGTTTTTTCTTCATCAAAAAATATGACGAGTATGATGAGGAGAAAACAGATTGCAAAATTTGTTCATTTGTCACCATATTATAGAGCATGTGAGATGACGAAAGTAGAAATGTAAATTTCATGTTTTCCGGGTCAAGGTGTGACCATTGTCACCACACTCTGGTCAAGTGTTTGTCGATGATAAGGAGATCGACCTTGGATCAAGCTTTGGGATATTTTTCTCATCAACTTCAATTATCAATACTCTACTGCTGAAAGCTGTGTATTTTGGATGATGTGCTTTCAACACATCTGAATAAATAAAGCTGCTGTTGCTGCTGAATTTGGCGACAGATGGTCGACACTTTTCAATTAAACGAAATAGAAGAAATACCAGAAGAGTCAGCAGCCAAGAAGAGGTTGAATTTGAAAAACTGACGCTGCTCATCAACTTCAACCAGCTAAACAGCTAGTTAGCTAGCAATTTTTCCAACTCTCTTCAATCGAACAACAACAACAACTTATTTAAATTTCTCTTTTTCTTCGTAATAGAAGAAACAAACAAAATTTCACTTTACAAAAATGATATATTTTCACTGTAACATTAGTACTTTATTATTATTTGTTCAATTGATGGATCATGTGCAAAAAAACCAACTGTACTACTGTACATGTCACGTGTTGTACACAACACCTTTAACATTTTGAATTTAATTTAAAAAAACTGAAACTGAATAAATGAAATTTTAATCATAAACTGTGGATCAGAAAATGCAAGATAAATTTGGTGCAATTTCAGAAAGATGTATTAGTTTTATATGGTTTTTAATTTTATATTAAAAAAAATTTAAACTTGCTGTTAATTTGTAATGAATTTTAATTTCTGGTGCATTTTTGATTATTTATGTCAAATGTAATTTCAGAAAATCCAGGTTCCAATTTTGACGTTGACACGATTTTTCTGTGCGCAACTTTTGCTGCCCATCGAGCGCAGCAGATTGTTGTCAACGATAGTTCTCAGTTTACAAGGCACTTTTGGAGCCTGTCTCTGCAGAGAGTGCAAAGTCTGCTGACAAATTTGCCCACTTTGTTAGCGATCGGATCTTAGACCACTCCCCAGGGCAAGCTGGCGATCAATATCCTGTCACACGTGCTGAACGGACGAAGATTGACATGCCCGAGTGGGCGGATAATGATTGCAAATAGCCGCGTTCAATGAAACCAGTAAAAGTCAAAGAAGAATACTAGTTTGCAATATATATATATACATTTGTTTGGGAATTTATTCAAAATTAATGCAAAATAAACTTAAATTCTTTAATTAATACAATTTGTAGAATTTCGTTGTTCAGTAAATTCAAGCTCGGTTACTAATTTTAAAGAAAGCATACTTACAATAAGGCTTCATTAACAGGTTTCTCGTGTTTGGGAAAGAAACTGTTTCTACTTATTAGCGTAATAAACGTGGCTTCGTCGATACTTTACTTAATTAGTGATTAGTGAAAATTCAAGCAACAGAAAAATTCATTTCTCATCGTTCGTTCGTTAAATTTTCTTCAAAACCGCTGAACAAATTTAATTGATATACTATTCTGTTTTTAATTTTCCAATAAGATACTTGAAAATTTTTTTTACAAATTCAATCCTATCGTCAATAATAATGTTTCGTTTTGCAAATAAACAACTAATCCTGAAAATACAATCTTACTCCACACACTTACAGTATGAAAACATTAATTTTTTTCAATAGCAAAAAATCTCGAAAAAATTTATTTATTTACTTTTCAAAGAAAACAAAAACCAATACTGTATATATTTGGTGAGTTGATTTGTGATGGAAATTTAAATTTACTTACCAATAATTTTGCTGGTGAAAAACAAATTTAATAAGTGAATTCAAATGAATAAGACTATAATAGTAATGCAAAATGGAATATTGAACTGAATCAAAAGCAGTGTTGCTATTAATAAATGGAAAAAGAGGCAACAACATTTGTCATAAAGTGGCGCAAGAAGAAATTTGCAGAAATGTGCATGCCTTTTGTAGTGTTGTTGTTTAACCAAGAAATTACCGTTGAATGCAATCAATAGGCAAATCAGGCGACGTGTTGAATCATGCTGATGTGGCGGATTGTGTCGCTTAGCCTAGCCAAAAGCGTACAAAGGCCATCAGCAAACGTTGACATGTCGATTGTACACGCCGATATCCGTGGCATATTTTAGCGTTTGGCAAAAAAAGATGCTGAAAACTGATCAAGAAAGACCACGCCCATTTTTGTTTTTTTTTCCTTTTTTTTTGCTTTCAGCTTATGTCACTGTGGTAAGATTGGATTGATTTGGATGAATCATGGAAAAGGAAAAGAAAAACTACTAACGACATATCTGTACATATATATAAATACGCTTCTTATTGCTGCGTGAAATTTTCAATTTTGAACTACGTAATGATTTTTTTCGTGTCGTTTATTTATGCAAAGACAAATTTCCATTTTTTACTTTTTTAACACTTGTGTCAGTTATTTTTTTTTGTTTTAATATTTAAAAATGTCACGACCAAAGAGCTGACATTATTTTTCCATTATTATTCATTATAATTTTGCAGATACTTCTGCTGATAAGTACAATTTGTGCAAAAAAATCATATTCATAATAAATTTTGCAAAATATTTCAAAATTGCCGTATTTTTTTTTAATAATTGTGAAATTTTTGAAAATATTTTTTCAAACCTAACCTTGGGCTGTTGTAAAAATTTCGTTCAACTGGATTGCATAAGTTTCGTTTGATAAAACTCGTTTTTCCGCATGATTCAACGACGGTATTTTTAACATTAGTTCTGACCATGACACGGCGGAAATTGAATGACGACTTTGATCAACCAGTAGAATAATACTGATTTTCAATATTTATTCAATTTGCTTGCTGCTGAAATTAAAATGACACTGTAAGAACAACGCAATTTTCAAATAGCACTTTTCCAAATTGTTTTCCTTTGTTATTGTGAATGTGAATTATTAATTTAATAATTCTATTCACAACTGCATTATTCACTGTTTACTTTTGTCCATCCGATATTTCTACAAACTGTGCTCTTTGAATTTATGCAAATTTGAATTCAGCTTCAATAAACAAAAATGGAAAAGCAATATTTTTTCTTCTTTGTTTAAAATAAGTGAAATGATGGAGAATTTCAAATGAACTGTTTGCTTTATCCTCATTTACTTAGAACTAATTAATTATTCGCCAATTTACAAGTGAAATGTTGGTTGAAGAAATTGGAAACTAACTGCCAGCTATTCTGCTTCAAAATAAATAAATGAATAAGAATAATTATGCAAAATCAAACCATATCAATTACCATCTATTGAAAAGGAAATTTTTATCCTGTCTGCTTTGGATTCTTGCTTTCAAAAATGCCATGACAATTTCCCTCGGCTGGAAGAAATAATTTCAAATTTGATTTCAATTCACTTCATTTCAACAGCACTTATTTATTGTTTTTTTCAGCGATTCAATTTTATTTCAACAATCAAATTATTCAATGTAAAATTGGATTGCAAATTGAGAACCTTTCTGCGTAACAAGAAACCGCGTGTACAACTCAAATCAGCTTCTTTTACAATTGATTGAAAAAAAATTTTTTGAAAGCATCCAATTGTTTTAGAAACAGTTGTTTTTTAGATAAAAATTTCAACTCTTGAATCAATTAAAAATTCACAAACATTTGCGTGCAATTTGTCAGTGTAATTTCAGTTTAAATTGTAATTTTCTTAAACTAATTTTATATTTCATTTCATTTCGTTTTTATCAAATCAGTTATTGCATATTACAAAGTTTTAGTTTTCCTTGCTAAATTTAATTATAAAAAAGTCATGCAATACTTTTTTTTACTATACACAATAATTTACATATTCATTTATATTTGCATTTTTAGTATTATTTTCAATTTCCAAATGCAATAACTTTTCACAACGTTTAAAAGTTGTGCTGCGCAACTGTTACTGATTTTTATTTTTTACTGTTTAAAATGCAAATTAAAAAAATTATACTGGTACAACCTGCGAATCATAATTACAAAATACTGTAACCCTGGTTAGTCTTGTTTCTTGTCAGTTTAGAACAGGTCTTGTGTAAAGTTGGCAGTGTGGCATTAAGCCGGCCGTTACTGCACCTGTTGTATGGCAGTTGAGTGAGCAACGCTCTGATTTGAGCTAATCTAATTTGGCCATTGTTTGACAATTGCACGATAATGTACAGTATTTTCATATACCCGTTATTCCTATCTGGCCTCTTTTGTATGTTTTTGTTGTTGTTGTTGTTTATGTGAAATAGCGTAATTGTTTTTGTTGAAATTTATATAGTATTGCCAGTGTTCTGTGCCGAATCATCTGCTGCTACTACTACTACTTCTGTATCCGAGAATGGTGCACCATTTCGATGTTATACATGTTTGGGGCGGGATTTCGATAACTGTCAATCTGGCAGTGTACAGTGCGCTGGCACATGTTGGAAAATTATTGATCAGGGTATGTTCATAAGTGAATAATTTCAGTACGTTATTCATAATTATATTATTTGAAAATTGAGAAGCTGTAGATTTCAGTACAGTGTTTTATTGTTTTTGCGAAATTTTTAATTTGGTGTTTATTATTTTTAATCAGTTCAGTAGTAGCTTGTAAGAGTTGATCAAATAATTTCAATAAATTAGCTGATTAACTTGTTTTATGAATTTGTTTACTGTCCGCTTTTGCACGACGCGTTTGCATTTGTTTACTAGGTATTCTCGATTTTGCTTGCATTCATTAAGTGAAGAAATAGGCTTTACTGAAGGTGAAATAGCACAAAGATTGTTATCTGTAGATAATAGTTTAATTTCAACGTCCAATTGTGAATTACATATATTCTATATTGAACCCAAATTGAAAGTTCAACTGTTTGCATCATTCGTTGTACATTTCAAATACGTTTGCTTTAATTTGACATAGAATATAAATGCTAATTTGAATATGCTATATTGAAAGAGTATTTATAATTTTGAAGAAATGATCATTCATTTTTTCATTTGTTATTATTATTGTTAGTTGTGAAGCGGAATTTTTGTCTTGAAGCCTTTTGAGCATTAGCTGAATTTTATATATGATAGATAAATATCTCCAAGTGGCATTTGTTGTTGTCTGAATTGTTCGACAGATGGATATTAATAATAATAATAAATGTTGTTGGTAAATTTTCATTTGCCAGTTACCAACTTCATTTTGCCAGGATTATCTATATATATATATATATACGTGAGAAATAAATCAGCCATAATTATTATAAAGTGTGTTTGTGTGTGTGTATAGAAAGGGGTTAATTGGCTGACAACACTTGCATTCGCAGTTGGTTTGTGGAGACGCCTGTTGTAATTGATTTGCACTGCAATCGAGACGATCAAGATGAATAGCTGTTGCGTTTTTCAATTTATGACAGCAGAAATTGACTTTTCGAAAATTTTCAAAAAGTTTTCTTCTTAATTTTCTTAATTTGTCATGCTTTTTGGATGTTCCTTTTTCAATCCAAAAGCATTTATACAATTTTACACACTGTAATGAAAAATCAATATTTGCATTTTGTTGTCGAAGTTCACTTAAATGTCGATATTGACTTTTGTGATTTGTAGCAGTAGTGAACGGCTTGATCGCTTGAAGGGCGAATTTGTTGGCTTTCATAAAGCAAAAGTGCTTAGTGTTTTTCTCTTGGGATTCAATTTTCTTCACTAATTGTGAAGAGTTGTGACAAGTGTTTCGACATAGTTGTTGCTTGCTTACCTGCGGTGGCAGCTAGTACTGGCTTTGATTGTCGGTCGAAATATTTTAATGTGTCTGAAAATACAGCGTATTGTCATTGACAGTGGTTGATCAATTATTCCACTTATGTGGGATTGTGCTTTTGTTGACCACACCAATTCAAGCAGTAGCAAGCTGTTGTATATTAAATGGAAGAAAGAAAGTTCATAACAAAAGCGAACAGTTTAGAGCAATTAAAAATTAACGAATATATTATAATATAATTTATTCATAAAAATGAATGATACGGTTGGATTCACGTCATTCATTTTATCGAATTGTCATTTGATAGAGCGTGTCGCATATTTTATTTGATTAATTTCATTTTGATCCTCATTTTCAGCTATTTAAAGTAAACACAAATTGTCGTTCGATGTTAAATTTGCATTCTCTTTTCAGAACATTTAATTTAATTTTCAGAAATTTTTTAATTAATTAATGAAACTTTTAGTTTCTTTTTTTTTCAAAATTGAGTTGTTAATTTCAATTGTTACAGGATAATCATTCATTGGTGAATATGTAATTTATTAATTCTTTGAGACAAATGTGTTGCGTATCAATGAGTGTTTTGGGAATTCATAAATCGCTGATTGAATAGAGTTGATTTTTTTTTCAAGTTAACTGAACTGATTAAAATTTTCTACCTCCTTTAATAATATAATTTTATAAACAAGCTAACATTTATTTATTTATTTATCATAGTTGAGAACAAAGAAATATGTTGATTTGCATAAAATTACAAGATGATGAGTTATTTTTATTAGTATTATCTTCAGTATGGCTGTTGATACATTTGTAATAATTGAAAACATTTTCTGTACGCAGTATATGTATGTATGTTTTTATTTAGAACACGAATTAATTGCTAAAGGATGTACAGCTGAACAAAAAGAAGATGGAACAGAGGAGCAAAATTTGAATACCCGTGTACAGCTGCCATGGACAAAAGATTTGGAAACTATTCAAGGTGTAATTTATTATTGTACTGGCGATTTTTGTAACGGAGCCCGAGAATTGTCCATTGCAGTGCCGCTGTTGGGTTTTTCTTTGATGCTCAGCTACCTAACTTGTCAATTTTTTGCCAGTAATTAAACTGCACTAATTAAAAATTTTTAATTGGCATTGCCAGGGAAAAATAATAGTTTGCTTTCCTTGTGTATTTTAATTCTTTCTGTACATCTTTCTTTTTGTGATTTGCAGTTTTTTCTTCATTTTGGCATTCTGAAACATCTTGATGGTGTTCTTTATATGTCTTTTGTCCATTGCAGCTAGCCTAGTGCTTTGGTTAGATGTGCAATTGCTGTTTTGTTATCTGTGCGCATATTTTATACTATTTGCACAATATGCGATGTATAATTAGGCATGTAAATTGTGGTTTACGAATCGAATCTTGTCTTATGTATAGTTTAATATCTGTTTTATCGTGTGTAGTAAAGATTTTTGAGTGGGTTGCAATTCTTGATTCAGAAATTTATGATAATTTCTGAATTTCTTTTTCATTATGAACTCATAATTTTCCATGTCTGTTTAAATATCGTCATCAAAAACTGTTTGCTCTGTTTAAAGTGAAGTTTTGAGCATACTAAAAAATTTTTTTTCTAAGTTTTAAAGTGAAACTAAACCAGAGTTTTCCAGTTGAAAATTGTTTAACATACATAATCCAGAATTTTAAACTACTTTCTCAACTGATGCATACAGTTAGTTGTATGCAGTGTTTAATGTTTAACCGTTAGTTATTATGAATTATAATACTGATTATTTGCGTCTGTGGCCACAAATACCATTCTTCGCTTTATGTAGATAACTTTTTCCTTGTGCATTCTGTTGTGTCTGTCAGTATCGACCAGCAGCCCAGAATTTGTTTGCTTCACAACTACAGGAACGACATTTTTTTTAATTTTCATCATCATCTCCATAATTCAACGGATGTCATCGAAAATTTGCACCGGCTATCCGTGCATACTGGTAAATTATTGGATCATCATTCTAACAATCATTTCAACTATAATATCCGCCACGTTAACTTCCAACCATCATCACCTCTAACACGGATGCGTGTTTCCGCACGGTGGCAGTTTTCTCTTTTGCTTTGCTGTTTGCTTACTTCATGGAGATTATTTACTTGCAAAACAGTTGCAGTTTATTGAAGAATATTCATTTGCATTCGCAACAAGTGATTGCGAAACAGTTGCAAAGGTCTGCAGTGACTGAACTGACAGAACCCGGAAGTGATGGGAGTAAAAATTTGAATAACATCCGCTATAAAATGCTCCACTTTATTAATATTCGACACAAAAAGTGCATTTCTTGTTCTTCATAACAGTATTATTTGTCGAAAATTTTTCAGCTAAAATTGTTTGAAAATCAGAAATAAAATAACTTTTGTTAAGAAATCTTTCTTTCGAACTTGTAGATCTCTTTTGTAAGTGGACTGTAGGTTTCAACTTGTAACTGATCTGAACAACGTATGATGTGGGATTCAAGTTTGTTCAGTAAAAGTAAGGAAACCAATATCGAAATGATAGCTCAAGAGCGGTTCAAGCGTCTGAAAGGATAACTTTCTTTCTTGTATTGTCCCTCCTCACTCTTAATTATACATTTTTCTTGACCTGAACCTCCGAAAAACAATTAAGTAACCGGGATGGTTGCGCAATCGCTCGTACTGTGCGGCTTCACCTGGTCTGAACAGCCGCGCTGTCATATCCGTTTCATTTTGACGCTTTTTCAGCAGCTGACCACCGGAGTTGTGGCAGGTATATGGCATGACGCTGACCATTTGACCACTTAATTGCGATTCCATTGTTCACCGTTGAGAAAAACAAGGGGTGCAGCTGGCGTTGCGTCACCGTTGTTTTCGTACCAGGAGTAATGTTTTTATCACGGGGAGTTTTAGATAATGATGAGTAGGTATAGAAAAAAATCTCTCAACATCTTTATAAATAAACAAAAATATGCATTTTTTAAATTTATGTAAAATATTTATTAATTGTGTTTGTATTAATATTTTTGAAGTAAGTAAAAGTTGACAAATATTTTTCGATTCAGTTCAACTAAAATGTGAAGATAAATTTTTACAATGTAAATAAAGATTTTTAGGTTATTATAATATACAGTAATTGATGACAAATCCATATTAAAAATGTTGCAAGTTGACAGACAAGTGTGAGAACGCTCAAGATTTGCATGATGGAAACTGCAGTGATTGTTTGTTCTTTTAAGCTGTTTTAGCTGAATAAATCAGATTTATTTTTGAAAATCTCTACAGACGAGCATTTTTTCTGGTTCGGAAAAGGAAAATCAAAGGCAGATTACGCTCTCATCGCTGATAGATTTCGAATGGCGCGCATGAAACGGTGTACATCAGGGTAAGTTTTATTTTGATATTTTTTATAAAACTTTTTACACGAGTGCATGTATATTTCAATGAGTTAAAACCAGTTGTTGTTATTTCAAATGCCGAAATCTCACTTGAAAATTTTTTCATAAATAAGTCTTTCAATAATATCACCCATCTGGTTACATTATCAGTTGATACACATTAATTTTTTGTACGTTTCAAAATTGTAAAGTAAAAGGCAAATTTAAAATTAAAATATTGAAGGAAAAATAGCTGTTATATTTTGCATAGGCGTAATGCGTAGACTTGATCGGTAATATGCGCACGTTGTCTACCCTATTATGCAAATCAGCGTTGCTTCAGTAGCTGTCACGCATAGTTTAGTATAGAAATTGACACCATTTTGCTCGGGTCATTTTTTTATAGACGCACATTACTGGTATACTTATGTTTTAGTGGGCAATTTTTGTTGATCAGTGCCGTTTGCTTGGGTCATTTTTGAATTTTCAAATATAAAATGTTGTCAGTCTATCTGAAATTTTGCACAAACCACGAATGTTTGATTCTTTGTAATTGTAGTCTGTTATGCTCGAGTTTTACATAAAAAACATACAGTTGTACGTATCATTATGTTTTTATTCATTGTTTAAAGTAAGGTTTACAAGGAACAGAAAAACATTAATGCTAATTGTTCTGGATAGCAACGATTAACGAGAATGAGAGAGAGTCGTTGCATGTGTCAGGAGAGTGACGATAATAATAATAATAATAACTGATCTTGAGTAAAGGTGCTGAGGTACATCACGTTGTCCTGTACTAATAATTAATTTGAATTCATATTTTGTAGATTTAACATATGTCCTTCTTCAGTTAGCTGCTTTTGCTAGTTAACGCACACAGCAGGGGTGCTTCCCAGGTGAAATTTGTCCCTCCCGTTCTCCGATTGGCCTGAGGCAGGGGTAGCCAAAGTGGTCGATATCGACCCCAAGGGGTCGATGAACTCCGGGATCGAATATGAACTTTGAAATCCCATCTGAGTAATTTATTTCGTCGAGAACTATTTTGTAACAATAATTTATACTTTTCTGAACTATCAACAGACACTACCAGAAATTAATTTTGCGCGATGCTAAGAGTATTTTCGACTTGAGGCTAAATTTTCACCACCTTTCTTACTGGTCGTTTAGACGCCAGTTAGACAAAATGCGGCTTTGTTCTAAGAGTTTGATAAATGTGTTGCATATGCCTTTGTCAGATATTTTCGCGTCTTTTGTCACATCAGATGAATTGGTAAATGCGATTTTATCAAAGCAGAGGAACAGATCATCTAATTTATAAAAGTTTATTGTAGTCAGCTATCACGTCAGCTGCTACGTCTAGTTATTTTCAGATGGTGAATGGCAAAAATATGTTTTGCATACCTGCCGGTTACTAGAATGTACACGAATGACGTTTAGTTCTCTGTCAGTTGTCTGTCTCTGTAGCTGAGGCTTCTTCTCATCGACACAACTGGCACGTATGCTTGCTTGATGAGTGTAGTTAAATCTGTAAGCTCAAAACTGAGAAAAACAAGTCTGCATGCCACAGGTATTAGTCATTGGTGGCTGGGTCAAAATTGTTTTCGCCATTTTGTCCAATATATAAAGAACTCGGATTTGAAACCAAATCATTCCCTGTTTTTATCGTTTGTTTGCGTGTGAACATGAACGTTGATATGCATGTTAGAAGAAATTGCCATGGTCGTTTGGAACCAGAGCTGATAGTTTTGCCGGATGCCGACGATTCTGAACTTGATATAGATTCTGATGAGTCAGTTGAATTGCTAGCAGATGGTGAGGAAGAAAACTTCAGCTCAGATGAAGAAACGCCGATTGAGGTATCTGAAAGAAGACGAAAAAAGACGTTCAATTTCAAGTGGAAAAGCCAACGATTAGTCAATCGCGATGTACCTTGGACGGAAGAAGATTCCATGGACGAAAGTGCGAGTAATTCAAATATGCATTTGTACATGTAACCACATTTCAGGCGATGAACAAGAAAAGAGTCCAGTTGACTACTTCAGATATTTTATCACCAAAGATGCAATTCGTCTAATAACAGAATACACAAATATCTATGCTGCACAGAAGAAATCAAAGTTTAGAACAACTGAAACCGAAGTGGAAACGTTTCTCGGCGTGCTTCTCAAGATGGGAGTGGTTACGCTTCCACAGTTCAGAATGTACTGGTCGGCATACTTCCGTGTGGATTCAATTGCGAACAGTATGAGCCGCAACAGATTTATTGAACTCTTACGTTTTTTGCACTTCAACGACAACGAAAAAGCCGTTCTTGACCGACACCATCCGTCCTACGACACATTTTACAAAGTCCGGCCTCTTCTCAATTTGTTTCTTCAGTCTTGCAGGGGACTGAAAAATGAAGAAAAACACTCCATTGGCCAATCAGTAATACCATTCAAAGGGCGTTGCGGCATTCGTCAGCCGCTTCCGTGTAAACCGAATAAATGGGAAATAAAGATTTATGTAAGATGCGGTGCTTCTGGTCTCCTATATGACTTCCTGTTTTGTGACGACAACGAAGTAGAAGTTGAAATGTCGTCCGGCTTTGTGTCAGGAGATGTGGTGTTGAAGTTGTGCGAAACTTTACCCAAACACGCCAACCACAAAGTCTACTTTGACAGTCACTTTAATTTCCTCGAGGTTCAAGTGATGCTGAAGGAGATGGGAATATGGAGCACTGGAACTCTGCGATCGAACCGCCTGAGAGGCGCCAAACTGGAAGACGACTCGAACCTCAAACGACGTGGTAGGGGTTCATACGCGGCCGTCACCGACCCCAAACACGGTGTTGGTCTTGTTAAGTGGTTGGACAACCGCCCAGTGATACTGTCTTCTACATTTGTCGGTACGGATCCTGTCGTGGAAAAGCAGATGTATGATATGAAACGTAAAACGTTCATCCAAGTTCCTGTTCCCCAAATTGTCAACGACTACAGACAGTCGATGGGTGGTGTTCACATAAGCAACATGCTGAACGGTCTATACAAATTGGACCACAAAAGCAAAAAATGGCACCGAAGAATCTTGTACTGGTTGCTGAGTTCCGCAGTAGCAAATGCGTGGCTCATTTACCGAAAAGACGTCGAAGAGTTTTCCGGCTCTTCAGAAAAGCCGTTGAACTTGTTGGATTTTACTATTAGTGTAGCGAGTTCGCTGTGCCATGCTGAAGAAGCATCTGAACTTGTTCGAAGAGGACCGAAGTCACGCTTGTCGACCAGTCCAACGGCAGATGGGACTACAAGAGGAACCCGCATTTTGACGAGATCCTTAGCCGCTGATTTGCGCTACGACGAAATTTCTCACTGGCCTTTGTCTAGCGAAAAGCGAATGCGATGCAAGCTTTGCTCGAAAATAGTACAATTTAGCTGTAGCAAATGCCAGGTTTTTTTATGTCTTACACAAGAACGGAACTGTTTTCGCAGTTATCATACACGTTAGAGCTAGAGTAATGTATGAAACAATTAAACTGGAAAATAGTTTTTTATGCAAATTGCTTTTATTGATGCATAAACAAAGGGCTGATGTTTCAAATCTCGTTCCAACAACCTAGAAATAATCATCTAACTACGTGAAAATATTTCACAGTTAAAATCTATAAAATGATCAGAATTAAAAGTTTTCAATTCTGCTGAAGGAAAATAATTTCATAATGAAAGGGTTAATTAGAATTTCAAATTTCATTTAATATTAGCATAATTGTAACAGAAATATAAAAGAAAGCAAAATGAACCAATGAATCATTGGATATTGCACCCATTCAAAATTGAGAGTTATTGGCTAATCAAATACTAGAAATTATTAGCTAATGGAATCCCAACAATTACAGTCCAATAAAAACCATTTACATGAGGTCGAATCATATTGCAAGTTATTTCAACCAATGGCAATATATTACCAATGCAAATCTTGACCGATACGTGAACGCGAAGGAAAAGTTCCACCGCACATGTACAAATAAATCCGCGCCGGCTCACTTTGGCGGAAACTTTTCTCATTAATCAATTTGATTAGGCTAGATCATTTTCGAATTTGAATCGATCTGAATCATTTTTCGAATGATTGTGATATAATTCACCGTTTAGTGTGTAAGCATTTAACAAACATTGAGCATGCGGTTTATGTGTTTTAATTTTCAAATTGACTAAACTTTGCGGAATTCAAAATAACGTTCGCGAAATAAATGCTAACAGTAAAAAATCAAAGTCATTTCATGAATGGCACGGTTATATTTAAATCTTCTTCAACCATAATGCAGCAGTTAGAATAGAGAATTTTGTGTTGCCTTTAATTGTAAGGAGAAATGAATGAAAATTGCATGAGCATTCAATATTATATGCTTAGTTTCTTGATTTGAAACAATTACATTTTAATACCATTTGATAGTGGATAGAAGAGGTGCACTTTCATTTTCAAAATAACTGAGAAATAACTTCCAGTGCTAAACCAGTCACTCACTTTGTATTCATTTTCATTTTATGAAAATGATTAATCATACTTCAAAATGTACCCCAAATGAAGATGAGAACTGAACAATGAGAAACCGTTTGGTAAATTGCAGTTCTTTGATTTATAATTAGTTACATAACGATGAAGAAATTTGTCTTCTTTTTTGAATACGAACATGCTATTGGTATGGCCATTTGCATTAGGCTTTTCCAAGTTGAAATTTCTGTTCACACCTTCCAAGCAATCATTTTTAAGGTTTTGTTTAAATTTTATTTCATTCATTGCACTATAATTTTTGGTGATTATTTATTTATTTTTTCTATGCAATTATCAAATAATAAATAAATGTGTGTATATTAAATTAGTGATTCATATTTAAAACAAGAGGGTGATTGAATGACTCACAATTCTGTATTGTTTAGAAGAAAATATTAAAAAAAATTTATGTACATCTATAAGAAGAAAAGAAATTGAAACTAAGTTGAAATTCACTTAATATTAAACGCTTTAATTGTCAAAGTATTTTTAAAAAATTTTCATTGATTATTACGTCAACATCAGTTTCAGTTCGACGCTGCCTGTGAATGGAGGAAGCAATGCGTAAAAAATATTCAAATAGGTATTTGAAGTATAGTGTAAAAATAAAATCATGAAACTACAGTTCACAATGAAAAATACCGTAAAATACAGTAATCAATTGCCAAATCACCGATAAGATGGTTACAGAGTAACAGACCAATCAGAGGAAAGCAAGCGTTGTATCGATGGTTAATATTTTCATTTGAGAGATTTTCCATTAATGGTTGCGGTGCGGCAAGTGAAAGAAACTGCATAAAGGTAGAAATTTACATTAAAACATATTTTCCTGTTGTATTTAAAGTATGAAAGCATGTGTATTCAAGTATTTGAGTATTTTTTTCATTTTAATACGCATAAAAATTGATAAACTTTCAAGGCAGATTTTCCAATTATGTATAATAGTTCAACGATGAACTGTGTCAAGAAATTTATGATTTAATTTGTTATTTCGTACAGTTGTGTAGATTAAATTCGTCGAATGAGTTCAGTTTTCCAATTTGCATTTGGGTATGGCGTT